>NC_080163.1:49505380-49805380 GCF_950295315.1 Erinaceus europaeus | reverse complement strand
ATGCCCTTAAGGTTTAGGTGGGAAAGTGTTCTACCAATGTTTTCCTCTAAGTATTTGGTAGTTTCTAGTCTAACATCCAGGTCCTTGATCCACTTGAAGTTGACTTTTGTTTCTGGTGAGATAAAGTGGTTCAGTTTCATTCTTCTGAATGTTTCATCTGTTTTCTCAACACCATTTATTTAAGAGAGCCTCCTCTCTCCATTTAATATTTTGGACCCCTTATCAGAATTTAGATGTCCATAAATGCGGGGGTCTATTTCTGGGCTTTCAATTATTTTCCAGTGGTACATGTGTCTATTTTGGTTCCATAACCAGGTTGTTTTGATTACAATGACCTTAGATTATAGTTTGAGATCTGGGAGTATGATACCTCCATTTCTGTTTCTTTGTCTCAAGATTGTTTTGTTAATTCTACGTATTTTCTAGTTTCAGATAAATTATTGTAAATCTGTTTCTGTTCTCTTAAAGAAAATTGGTAGAACCTTGATGGGTAACACATTAAATTTGTATATAGCTCTGGATAGAATACTGTTGTATCCAGTTGGCTAGGATTTTGTTCAGTATTTTAGTCTGTGCTTATCAGATATTGGTCTGTAGTTTTCCTTTTTTGATGTGTCCCTATATGCTTTTGGTATCACAGTGATTTTGGCTTCATAGATGGTAGAAAGAAGTATTCCTTTGTCTTCAATATTGTGGAAGAGCTTTAAAAGTATAGACATTAACTATTAGCTCTTGAAAGTCATTCTCATGGTGGTTTCTTTAGATCATATCTTAGTCTCTTATTTTTCTTTCTCCAAATCTGACCCAGAGTAATTGTAACTCACCTGCCAATGCCCATGTTCAGTGGAGAAGCAATTATAGAAGCCAGGACTCCTGCCTTCTGCATCCCATAATGATACTGGGTTCATGTTCCCTGAGGGATAAAGAATAGGAAAGCTTTCAAAGGAGGGGATGGGTGGGATACAGAGCTCTGGTGGTGGGAATTGAATGGAATTGTACCCTGCTTGTCAATGTTTTCCATTTTATAAATAACTTTAAAAAATATTTATCAGTTTGGGAGTCAGGCGGTAGCGCAATGGGTTAAGCGCACATGGCACAAAACTCAAGGACCGGCATAAGGATCCGGTTCCAGCCCCTGGCTCCCCACCTGCAGGGGAGTCGCTTCACAGGCGGTGAAATAGGTCTGCAGGTGTCTTTCTCTCCCCGTCTCTGTCTTCCCCTCCTCTCTCCATTTCTCTCTGTCCTATCTAATAAAGACAACAATAACTATAACAATAAAACAACAAGGGCAACAAAGAAGAATAAATAAATAAATATTTAATAAAAATATATATTTATCAGTTTAAAAGGTGTTATCTAAGACTGCTATAATCTAAGCTGATTTTTTAGATATTGACTAGTATATAAGAAATTTATTTTTATCTGGAAATGGGTCTACTGATCTCTTGATCAGAATATGCATGCTTGAGAATTCTATGTAGTTTAAGGGTTTGGAATTTGAGGTCAATGACTGGGGTTGAAGTCGTGTTCTTTCTTTTCCTTTCAGAGTGAGTTTGGCTTAGTCATTTAACTTCTTTACATCCATTTTTTTTTTCCACTGTGGGATGAATGTAGTTATGGCACTTATACAAAACTTACATAATGAACAGTTAAAAATAAGGCATATTAAAAGTGATTTGCAAATGAGTAAGTATATAAATGGTATGCCTGTTCTTAATATAGATCATTTTCATCCTAAACTTAAGGAAACATTTAACTCTATTTTCTTGAACACACTGATTGATTTATACATGCATGTACTAATTATTAATACATTTGACATGCCTCACATTGGAAGATTAAAATAAATAAATAAATATAAGAAGGCAGAATCTATCATTTATACACGACTTTGGTGTCTAACAGAACATCTCAGTTTAACATATTCAAATTGAACTACTGATATTTATTCTAAATTTATTGCAACCCTTCATTACTGTCCTTTGCTCATAGTCACCCTGTCTTTCCAGGTGCTCAGAAAAAAAACCTTGCATTCAAATTTGACTTCTCTTTTAATCTTACGTACTGTATCTAGTCCTTCAGAGATTCTTACGTCTTCCTCTTCTCGCCTACTATTTAATCTCATTCACTTTACTGTACTTAGTTCTTGTCTCTTCTCTCAAACATCTAGATGCTGTGCTACATGTCATCTGTACTTGATCTTCATTTGGTCCAGAGATAATGTTCTAGTATTTCACACAAGCTTCATTCTGTCTGGAAACAATCAAAATGAAGGCTGTCAAAGCACTGAATCTGGGTCTTTTGTGGGAGAATTCCATCTTTTAGTTGTCTCATTCCTTATGAATTTTTATCAATGTATATGTATTTTAGCTTTTTAACAACTTTTTTGCCTTATAAATAGTACTAAATGGACATCAACTTAGGTTCAGTTATATTTTATCCTTTCTAAAAGCCAAAGTATAGGATAATTTTCTTTTTTCAGATCTTTGCTTAAATGGCACATTCTTAGTGAATCCCATTCAACCATCTCTTTCAACTGTTGCCAGCAACTTTTTAAATTTTATTTTATTTATAAAAAGTAAACACTGAAAAGAAAAAAGGAAACACTGACAAAACCATAGGATAAAAGGGGTACAACTCTACACAATTCCCACCACCAGACCTTCATATTTCATCCCCTCCCTTGATAGTTTTCCTATTCTTTAACCCTCTGGGAGTATGGACCCAAGGTCATTGTGGAATGCAGAAGGTGGAAGGTCTGGCTTTTGCAATTGCTTCCCCGATGAATATGGGCATTGTCAGGTCAATACATACTCCCAACCTGCCTCTCTCTTTCCCTAGTGGGGTGGGGTTCTGGGGAAGCAGAGCTCCAGGACACATTGGTGGGGTTGTCTCTTCAGGGAAGTCTGGTTGGCATCATGCTTGTATCTGGAATCTGGTGGCTGAAAAGAGAGTTAACATATAAATCCCTTAACTTTGTATCCAACTTCTATGTCTAGATGGAAGCCACTACCATCTAAAATATTTATTTTACCTATTTATCTTATTTATTGTCTAAATTTTATAAAGGAATATAAGTTACATTGGTTCTGGGTTGTGTATTATTATTTGTTTTGATTTTTTTTCTGTTCTTTTTTATCACTTGCTATGATCCTAGGGCCCAGAATAGTCCCTGCTAAATCATAGGCCTTCATTGAACATTTTTAAATGAGTGGATGCTTTCAAGTAGCTTACAAAAGTCTTTTGTTTACATCTGTGCAAATAGCAGTCCTGAGCAACCCACATGCTCTAGGAGCTGTTGTTTCTAGTACTCTGATCTGGAATACTGAAGTCCAAGCCAGAGGAAGATACTTCCTTCTACTCTCTCATCTCCCTTTGCTTTAGAAAGCCAGTGAAACATGGTGATTCTAGAATGATAGACTTCAGCAATCCTCTTTATTTTTGTAGTTGTTATTAAAATGGATTTTGTACAATCCTAGCATCCTCCTTCGTGGCAAAATAGTTTTATTTCTGTGCTGCCATAGTTTTATTTCTGTTCTTCCAGGTAAAATATCATTAACAATTTGCCTTGTTTTGACAGCATGAGGCTAAAATTAGTTTCCACAGGAAAATGCACCAATTAACATGGTGTTTGTTTTTTGGCTTGAATCTAAATGGAGACTGCAGAAGCTAACTGGGAAAATGTAAAAGAGGGTTTTAATTGACACTAACAAGAAATTCACCAGCCAGGGCCAGGCAGTGGCACACCTGGTTAAGTGCACATATTCCAGTGAGCAAGGACCCAGTTTCAAGCCCCTGGACCCCACCTGCAGGTGGACAACTTCATGAGTGGTAAAGCAGGGCTGCAGGTATCTACTGTCTTTCTCCCTCTCTATCTCCCCCTTCTTCCCGATTTCTCTCTGTCTCTATCCAACAACAAATAAATACAAATATATGTAAAAAAAGAAATTCACCTGCTTGTGGGTAGAGGAAGATGTATTATATTGTAGCTACCTCTTCTTTTTCCCCACAAGGAATAGTGTCCTCATCTTGTTTCAACTTCCCAGCACATTTTATTAATGCTCAGCTATCTGTGACCTATATAGTTTCTGGGATCCTCTTATTTTGTGAGTGGAGATCTTCTCAATATTTTATTATCTTCAGTACAATGCCCAAATAAGCTCAAATAAAAAAGAATTAAAAGAATTTGCAATACTGTGTAGTATGTAATAGAAAGACATTTAGGTACATGATACATGGATAGATATCTCTAGGATAAATTCAAGTAAAATTTACTCTGAAGAATAGTGCTTTACATTGTGTTTTACAGATTTGAGAATGGGAATATACTTGCATAGAGTGTACTAGAAGGGTAAGCAAGAAGTTAGTAATGAAACAATTCTATGCAGGGATGATGAGAAACAGGAACAAAAAGAATGGTATAAGATTGAGAGTTTAAATGTAAAACTTTTTATACTTGAATCAGGTATTCAGCTTTTTGGTGGTTTTGCAAAGGAGTATGATCTTGCACTTCCTTAGGACCTAATGGAAAGTTAGTGACAATAGCTGCTCAGTGAGATTGATTACAAATGGAGCAATAGGGCAGATATGTGTTTTGTGAGTTGAAGTCAAGCTAACTACTCATCTGAACACATTTCCACTTAAAGAGTGCACGATGGGAAATATGTATAAATATTGTTGACTATAAACCCCATCGACTTGATCTGATCTGGGGCCCATACTTGGGAGTTACTCTTTTCACAGATCCAGCTTTCTGATCCTTTTTCCAGCCATGACATCATCTCCTTGGACAGTTACTAGGATCCAGCTGCATATCAGATTTCAGGCTCAGGGAAAAAAACAAACAACAACAAAAACAACTAGTATAGCCACAGGCCCTTTGGAATATAACTAAAATATGCCTACTAGCTATCTACAGAATGGAGACCCCTCCAACTCTTCATCTGTACTACTTCAGGCTTTATTTTCATGATTAGCAAACAACTTGTTTGGCTTTATATGTTAACTTTCCTTTCAAATACTAGGTTCAGATGCTACCATGATGCCAATCAGACTTCTCTGGACCAGTGACCCTACCAATGTGTCCTGGAGCTCTGATTCCCCAGAACCCCACCCCACTAGGGAAAGAGAGAGACAGGCTTGGAGTATGGATCGACCTGTCAATGTCCATGTTCAGCTGGGAAGCAATTACAAAAGCCAGACCTTCCACCTTCTGCACCCCACACTAACCCTGGGTCCATACTCCCAGAGGGTTAAAGAATAGGAAAGCTATCAAGAGAGGGAGTGTGATATGGACTTCTGGTGTTGGGAACTGTATGGAGTTGTACCCCTCTTATCCTATGGTTTTGTCAGTGTTTCCTTTTTATTAATAAATAATAAAAAATAAAGAGTGCACTATGTCTGCTGACATGATCTATTTTCATTCCTCTGTCATGCTGAATCTCCATTCTCTCCATTTATCATATAAAATTGTAAAAACTAAACTAGACTAAAGCTTTGGGTATGTGGTGACCTGACTGTGACACCTGTCACCTCATTGATCACCAGGGGTGAATGAGTTGAGCTTGTTGGTTAGACAGGTGTCCCCTTCCCTCACAAATCCATGTGCTAGAGATCTATAGTTGCTCCCTAAGTAGAAGAGGATGACCTTCCCCAGATACATATGTACTGGTTTAGGGTCAGTAAGTAGATATGCTCCCCAGCTAGAACCTCCAAGTAAGCTCTGAAGGTAAATTTGTAGGAGAATGTAAAATAGTCAACTTTCCAAGACTTCAGACACATCCAGGCAGGGTACTGCATGAGGCAGACTGCTTTATAAAAACCAAAATAACATATATACTAATAATTATATTTACTGCAAGCCATTAATAACCCCAATTAAAAAAGGGGTAGACACCAGAGATGAATGTCCCACCTACTCAGTGAAGTTGAAAGACCTCATTCTAAGCTCTCGTCTTCCAGTCTTCCAGGTGCAGCATGCTCATTAAATAGTATAGACATAAAAGAAAGAAATAAAGATGGATGGGTGGATAGGCTTTCAAGATGAGAATTCAAAAATAAATATATTACCTATAAAACAGCAGATCAGAGGACATAAGGGACATAGGAGAAACATAGCAGCACAATAGGCAGACAGGTAAAAGAAAAGAAAGACTTGATACATTCTTCTTATAATAATTATTATGAGGTATGCAATGTTTTGCAGGTATATGACTATTTGTAGAAATTATTTCTTTAGACTGTTACTTGTGGAACACGTGCTCTTGTTTCCTTTGACCAAGACGTTAGGTGTCATTGCTGATTTGGATCAGCCTAAGAAGAAACATGCTGCAGAGTATAACTGGATAAGTAGATGAATTCTGAATTAGAAAGAGACTGGTTAGAATCCCAGATGTATCATGTATTTCCATATGATCTTGAACAAACTACTTACAATTTCTGAAGAGTTGTATTCTCATATATAAGCTAGGCATAATGATTCTAACCTTTGAAGATCATTGTTGTGACTCTAGTTAAATGATCAATACTATATCTCATACAGCACTAAATATATATTAACAATGACTTGTTGCTATTGTAATTATTGATATGTGTTCATTCTCAAAGAATTTTGGAAGGGTTCCTCCTATCCATCCCAATGCTTTATCTTGTCCCTCAACAAATTTTTCATTAGGGAATAAAAGAAACATTAATTTGGAAAAATATACTCTAATAAGGCATTCTCATTAATAATGCAAATTTATTTAACTTAACTTTGATTATCATTACTTTTCTGGAATGACTAACCAAAAGCCAATATAAAATGGAAGTGTAACTTAAAGAAGTCAGGAAGAGGGATTTCAGAACATGGACTTCTCTTTTTCCAGAGTGACAAACCGAGGATGCCAAGCTGTGGGAGTGAAGGGAATATGTATAGTCAGAGAGATAAGGCATATTTTATAGTGTGGGTTTTACAGTGAGACTGTGTGTCACCCCCTCCCACCTGGTAAATCACTTTTAGGCTTTCGAGTATGAGGGTGATATAACAGATAAGTCTATTTGTTTTGGTAGGATGAGTTAGAGGAAAATGAGACTTAAGACAGGAATGAGGGCTCTTGTCTTAACCCAGGAATGAAGCAAGGAGGTACAAAGAGAGTAGAACATCTTTGACTTCTCTCCAAAAGTTATGCAAGTCTGGGACTATTTCTACTTGGCCACCAAGAATGTATCCCAGTACTAACACATTTTGTCATCACCTTAGAATTTCCACATCAAAACCAGCTTGATCTTGAAAATGTTCCATTTTGATATTTAGGACTATGACTATATTTACTATTTCCCACAGCTGAACTCAGTCTTAATAGTCAGGTTAGACAAGCAAGTGTCTTTCTTCCTGTGCCAGCAGGTGTCACTATTGATCAATTGGAAATAAACATGGTAGACTTGGCCTGGGTGAGAGTAGAGGCACCTTTGATCTGGAAAAAAACGTTTGGCATTCCAGGTTACAGTGCTACTTTCTCAAACTCACTGATTTCCTGATAGACAACCGATTTCTCAAAATGGTGTGTAATTTCATCACAAATTACTTGCAAATGCTGGCATGGTGGTGTTCTTCATAGGGGAGAGGAGTTGAAGAAAAGAGAATTATGGTTTTGCTTTTCAATACCAATACTGGGAGTTACACATAGCCCAATATTCTATATTATTTATTTCTTTTTTAAAGATTTTATTTATTATTAATAGGAGAGAGAGAAAGAACCAGATATCACTCTGGTACATGTGCTGCTGGGGATTGAACTCAGGACCTCATACTTGAGAATCCAGTGCTTTCTCCACTGCGCCACCTCCCAGACCATTATTTCTTTCTTATAATAGCTAGATAAAGCCAGTTCATGACTAATGGCTAAGTGAATCTTCTCTGGTATATTTTTCTTCTGAATAGCTTTCTTCCTTTGTTCTCTATTCCTCAAATATTTGTGAGTCTTAATTTCTGAGAAGTCTATGCTAGTGATAATTAGGTGATCATTTATATAATATACTTTAAAATTAAAATGTAAACTTGGGAAAATATTTTATTAGATCTCATCCAAGGCATTGTGTCTTTCTCTAACACAAAACTCAACATGATAATTTATTACATATAAACATATCACCCACAAATTTATAATGAATTGTTAAGTGCAAATTTACTGTGCTTCTTGTATAAAGTTGACCTTTACCTTTTCTAGAGAAGTAATTCTATTACTAAAAATATCTTTATTTTGAATATTTATTTTCTGTCAATAATTCTATCCTTCAGTTTTCTGTATGTTTGCCTTTCTACCGCTAAACTGTGGCTCCTAGATTTAAAAAAAAGATGTTAAGATATTATCTACTACTGAATTTCTCACTGCATATTGGTGTGACCAATAACCAGTATAACTTGATTCACTTTTGTCATTCATGCATCTAGAACAATGCTTTGCATAAAATATTTGTCTGTCAGGTATTTCAGTGATGCAACAACAAAGATTACTTCTCTACCCCGTATATAGAAAGTCTGTAGTCTCAGTGTAGTAGTTTAAGGTACATAAAGTATATATACAAATAAGACCATCTGCCTCATATTAAGACACATAGAAAGTGAATTGGAAACACACAAAGAAAATGTCCTGAAAGGTTGGTCATGAAAGTTTTGCAGAAAAACACTTGTTCTTGATAGACTTATATTTATTTATTTTATGAGCTAGAGAAACCAGAGGACCACTCAATCTCTGGCTTATGGTGCTGCTAAGATTGAATCTGAGACCTCTTGGGCTTTGGGTTTACAAACCCTGTGTGCTAACATCTTGAACTATCTCCAAATTGAAAAACTGGATTTTTATCTAGAAACTATACTTGTGGAAAAGAGGGAGATAAATATGTTTAAATTTAAAGGGTACTGCATAAATATTCACCTGATTATCTCTAGCACATACTTCTCAGAAATTAAGACTCACAAATTAATATCTAAGCACTTAAGACTTCAAATTAGTAATCAGATTGAATTTTGACAGTGGGATATAATTGCTAATACATTTCTAATAATTACTTGCTCTTTGAAACATTAAATCTCCTGAAAGCTTAGACCAGAGAGAACAAAAGTAACTGGGGGTGTTCCTTGATAAGATACAGCTATACGTAAAATAGCATAAAAGGACATAAATTATGGCGAGGTCTTGTGGCAGGAATTATACCCCTCTTATCCTATGGTCTTGTCAGTGTTTCCATTTTATAAATACAAAACTTTAAAAAAATAAATAAATATTAAAAAAGATATTTTGTATGAAACAAGCACTAGATCATATGCATGGAGACGTAGAACTCTTAGTGCTTCAGACATGGTCAGTTGGACGTAGCTTTGATTAGCTTGTGAAATATGACAAGAAAAATAAACTAAGTTATGAACACATTATTTTTTATATAGACAATAGGGAACTGTTGAATTTGGAAGGCAGCTATGTGAACCACTATATCATCCATGATAGTTATTTATTTTTTATCAGGAAAATAATATCTAGAAAACTAGATAGGTAATATATCCACATTTGATTTCTTACCTTTAGATATTTTTTATATTTATTTATTTATTCCCTTTTGTTGCCCTTGTTTTATTGTTGTAGTTATTGTTGTTGTTGGATAGGACAGAGAGAAATGGAGAGAGGACAGGAAGACAGAGAGGGGGAGAGATACCTGCAGACCTGCTTTACCGCTTGTGAAGTGCCTCACCTGCAGGTGGGGAGCTGTGGGCTTGAATTGGGATCCTTAAGTCTTTGCACCACCTGGGTTTAACCTGTACCACCTGCTCCTAACCCGCTGCGCTACCGTCCAACTCCCACCTTTAGATATTTTTATACTTTAAAAAACGTTATGATTAAGTAATTTGAATGATACTATACTATCTATACTATACTATCATATTTAGAACCTTTTTAGTACTTTTAATAGCATAGCTTCTTAAGATATTACTAGATAACTTCCTGGGAAAATGAGAAACCTTTTCACTGAGTACATACGACTCCTACTCTTTGGGAAAGAAAGAACTTTGATGGAGAGAGAGAGCAAGTGCAAAGGCTTTAAGTATGCTTAACAAACAAATAAACAAAAACCCTCCTGACAAGATGTTGATATTTACACATGGAAAGGGAACAGGAAGTTCAGGAATGGTCTTCCTCTTTTATTTTTTAATATTTATTTTATTTATTGATTCTTTTTTGTTGCCTTTGTTGTTTTATTGTTGTCATCATTGTTGGATAGGACAGAGAGAAATGGAGAGAGGAGGGGGGAGTCGGAGAGGGGGAGAGAAAGATAGATACCTGCAGACCTGCTTCACCACTTGTGAAGTGACTCCCCTGCAGGTGGGGAGCCAGGGCTTGAACCTAGATCCTTACTCTTACCCCGGTCCTTGCGCTTTGCGACATCTGCACTTAACCCGCTGTGCTACAGCCCGACTCCTAAGAATGGTCTTCTAACAGGTAATCAGTTTGATTAGGAAACCTCACTTGCAGTTTTGTAAAAGAACATCTGATTGATCTGCTTTGCTCACAAATTGGTGTCCTAATTAAATGATGATAGTGAGAGAAAGAATCCATGAGAGAAAGCTTCTAAAAGGATCTCCTGGGGACATTTTTTTTTTCTTTTTCTGGAGGCAGATCTGTAGATTTACTATTTTACCACAATACCCAATGGAAAAAGAGTTAAATTCCCAGGGGGTAATATGCTGTGATAATGGGAAGAGAGAAAGAAGGTTTGCTGGGTTGCTAAGTGCCATGGATGTGACAAATACCCAGTTTAAGGAAAAAGGCTAATGCTTTTAACAGACAGAAAATAGCTATTGGAAAGTGACTATTAGAGTAGAGTGAAACAGAATATTTTTTTAAAATATCATGTTAAGAATTATAAAAGGATTCCTGACTTTTACTTGCTTTTGTCAGGTTATTCTTGGTCCCAATGAATTTAGATTTCCTTTGAAACATAAATTAGATGTTCTGAACTCATGTATAAGAATGGATTATGAAAGGATTTTTTATATTTATTTTTTCTCTTTTGTTGCCCTTGGTTTTTTTGGTAGTTATTGTTGTTGTAGTTGATGTCGTTGTTGTTAGATAGGACAGAGAGAACTGGAGAGAGGAGGGGAAGACAGAGAGGGGGAGAGACAGACACGTGCAGACCTGCTTCACAGCCTGTGAAGCAACTCCCATGCAGGTGGGGATCCTTCCGCGGGTCCTTGCTTTGCACCATGTGCACTGAACACACTGCGCTACTGCACGACTCCCAATGAAAGAATTCTTAAGATCAGAGAGGCAATTAATATCTAGAACTTGGTGGAAATTTGTAAATAGCTGCAGTGAGAGAATATTGTGAAATTATAAACTCTGAGCAACTGGAATGCTGATCCAGAAAAGAGACATATGGTGCCAAATAAAAACCTGAGTACCTTCCCACTTCAGTTATTTTCTCTTTCACTGTTTATTTATGTGATTGGCCAGATTTATAAACATGGAGAAGGATTACTGAAAATATATTCTGGCAGATCTTTACTCACTTTGTTTTCATAATTCTAGCATTCAATGCAAACTAGAGCTTTCATAACATTACCAGTACATTTAGGGGTATATATTGCCATACATTTACTAACCTTAGTTTCTTGTGAAAAAAACTCATCTTGACCTATGTCAACTTTATTTTACAATTTATTTCAAAAGGTAGAAATCATTTGTCTCTGTGTCCCTCTCATAAAATACTCACTATATTTTTAAAGTATTTGTTTACAAATTTTTATTTGTGATTAATAATGGGCTACATTTTTTTTTAATTACAGGGTATGGTTCCATACCATACCCATAATCAATGATCTGTGTCCCCATCCTCCCACATCCCAAAGAAACCACTCAGCTCTCACAGTCTTAGAGAAATTTCCTTTCTATTTTTTTTTGCAAATTCATGTATTTCAGTTCTCTAGATTTTACATATGAGTGAAATTACCCAGTAGCTGTTTTTCTTTCATCTCTATACTTATTTTGCTAGAACAATCTATTTTGTCCCAAAGATCACAATATTATATTTTTGGATTGCTGAGTAGTATTTCATGGATTATATATTCCAAAACTTCTTTTACCCAGTTACCTGTTGATGGATATTTAAGATGCCTTCACATTTCATCTATTGTGAATAATGCACCTAGCAACATAGAAGTGCGTATGTCCCTTTAATTAAGAGTTTGAATGTCTTTTGGGTAAATGTCCAAGTGTGACATTACTGAATCATAAGGTAATTCCATTTTATTTGTTTAAGGACTCTCCAGTCTTCTTAAGGGGCTTTGAATTCCCAACAGTACTGTAGCAGGGTCCATTTTTTGTCCATGACCTTGCCAATACCTGTCATTTTCTGATTTGTTGACGGAAAAAATTCTTTCAGGTGTGAGATCAAATCTCAGTGTAGTTTTAATTTGCCTAATGATAAGTGAAGGGGAGAATTTCTTCATGTATCTGTGGAATCTGTCTATCTCTTCTTAAAAAAAAATGTCTATTTAGTTCTTTGGACCATTTTTTTATTGGATTACTCTTTTATTTCATTGAGCTATACCAGTTCTTTATAGATATTTGATATTAGTCACTTGTCAGATGTATGATGTGAAAACATCTTCTTCCCTTTATTAGGTAGCCTAGATTTCTTTATTTTTTTTTATATATAGAAGCTTTTTAGTTTGGTATAGTCTCATTTATTTACTCTTGCTTTCAGTTCTTATGCCCATAGAGTTGAGTCTCCAGTATCTTTGATGTGAAGATCCTGCAGTATCTCACTCATGATTTCTCTTAAACATCTTAGAGTTTCTGGTCTAATATCTAGGTCTCTGATCCATTTTGATCTAATTTTGGTGCATGGTGTTCAGTGGTAGTTCTGTTTTCACTTCTCTATGTATGGCTGTTTAATTTTTTTAGCACTGTTTGTTGAAGAGATCTTCTTTACTCCGTAGAATTATTTTGGCCCTTTTGCCATATATTTAGTGGATATATCCTCATTCTGGGCTCTTGATACTGTTCCATTGATTCAAGTGCACAATTTTATTTCATCTGATAGCTATTTCTGCCCCTTTTCTTCTATTATTGGCTGGGAATAGCTAGATCCAGCCTTGGAGCTTCAGCTTGTTTTTACTTCAGATATATTTTTCCTGGAGACAGAATAGATGGGCCTTGCTTTTTAATCCACTCAGTCATTTTGAGTTCTCTGATTGGTGAATTTAAGTCTCTCAAATTTAGCATGATTGATGTGTGGTTTACTATTCAGATTTCTTTTTTGAGTTTTTTTTTATGTTCTTGTTGATTCTTTTCCTATTTATTTCTCTGTATGTCAGTTCCTTTCATTCTCTAACAACCTGCAGTTATTTTCCCTTGTTTTTACCTTTGGATAGTTTTACTATGATGTGTTCTGGTATTTGTTGTTTTGGATTCTTTTTTTTTTTTTTTTACTTGTTACATTTTTTATTGATTTAATAATGACTGACAAGATTGTACGGCAAGAGGGTTACAATTCCATACAGTTCCCACCACCAGAGATCTGTATCCCATCCACTCTATTGAAAGGTTTCCAATTTTTTATCCCTGTGGGAGTATATACCCAGGGTTATTATAGGGTGCAGAAGGTAGGAGGTCTGTCTTCTGTAATTGCTTCTCCACTGAACATGGGTGTTGGAAGGTCAATCCATACTCCCAGCCTCTCTCTCTCTTTCCCTAGTGGGACAGGGCTCTGGAGAGGTGGGGCTCCAGGACACAATGGTGAGGTTGTCTGCCCAGGGAAGACAGGTTGGCATCATGCTACCATCTGCAACTTGGTGGTTGAAAAAGCATTTTGATATAAAGCAGAACAAATTGTTCAATAATCAGAAACCCTAATGTAAGAATATAGCAGAAGGTCTATTTTAGGTATATTCCAAGGGGCTTTACTAATTTTTGCCTGAGCCTGGCAGCTAACATGCAGATGGGCTAAAGGTATTGTCTAGGGAGATGGTATCAAGAGTTGGAAATAGAATTAGAAAGCTAGACTAGGGAAGGGAGCAGCTCCCTAATATGGAAAAAGTAAATAATGTTTTTAACTGTAAACATCACTGACCTGATTTGGGGTCCATATTCAGCACAGGAGCCTGTGTGACTTTTGTATCCCTGTACGTCTGAGCTTGCATTCCATGGTCATAGCTAGGAACATTCTAGCCTACATTCATTTCAGGACCCTTCTTCCTCAAGTGACATAGTATGTGACCCAAGCTTCCTTCAGAGAATGGGGTAATCCTTACCATTGTTAATCCACATTGAGGACAGGGCCCTGTAGAGTCCCACAAGAGAGTCCACTATATTGTTCCTGATGGAGATGACCAGTAATGGTGGAGAGAGGAATTTGTTAGAGGACTAGGCTCATTATGTCTATGGGAGAATTCCAGGATTATCTGTCTAGGACCCTGGATAATGGGAGTAGGAGGGTAGTGACCAAAAGAGCCATCATTAAAGTATACCAGTATCTTGCCCTTATCCAGCCTTTGTAGTCCTTACTTTCTGACAAGGTTAGCCTTGGAGTTGAGGGAAGTGAAATAGAAAGTAGGTGAGGATGGTATCTAGGTCTAAGTAGAAACTACTTGATTATGTGCTTTAAGGTGTTTTTTTTTTTTTTTTTTTTAGGATTTTCTACTTGTTGCACTTACTGAGTCTTTGCAAACTATTGCGAACTTTTACTTTAAGGTGTATTTTTCCTTTAACTTATGGATACATGTGCTCTATGTCGTAGTCCCTGGTTTATATCCATGTTCCATGGCTTTGTTAGGAAGTGCACCAGCCAAAATGTAATTAAGAAGTCCTATGAACTAGGAAAAGTCTCACCAGAGCAATGGAGCTGAAGGGTTGATATTCCATGCCTGGCATCTCTGGACACAGTGTTTTAGATAATAGTATTTCCTCTGTTATATGTTTTGGATAATAGATAGGCTTAAGGAGAGAGAGAAACATGTTATCTGTCCAGTTGGTAAAACAATAAAAATACATACATTTATTTACTTATTTATTTATTTTGTTATTGAATAGGACAGAGAGATATGGAAAGAGGAGGAAGGAAATATAGTGGGAGAAAGAAATATAGACACCTGCATCCCTGATTCACAGCTTGTGAGAAGCTTATACCCACAGGTGGAGACCCTGGGGCTTGAACCCGAATCCTTGTGGGAGTCCTTATACTTAGTACTATGTGCAGTTAACCAGGTATGCCACTGCTCGGCCCCCTACAAAATCCATACATTTATCAGTTAGGCTCATCTTCATACATGGTGTGGTTTATGGCACATCAAAGCAATAATGATAACATCAAAGGCCACAGATCACAATCCAGCACAATAGACACAATAATAATAATAATTGAGATATTGCTGGAAATACCAAAATGGGACACAGAAGCATAAAGTGACCATATGCTATTGCTCAGTGAAGGGTGGCCTGAACATTCAATTGCAAATATATATATATATATATATATATATATATATATATGTATATAATTTTAGTAATATATATAATTTGGTAAGCTAATAAAATGAGGTCTGTTTCTACTTATGTGTAATCTAAACATTTATTTAGCTATGCAAATGTGCATTTCTGTAATAGAACCCCTTTACCTCAGTAAGTACATGAGCCAAACTCTCAATTTTAAGTATCTTCCTTTAGGTCAGTGGTGGCCTGATAGTTTTTTTTTTTTACATAAAGCATGTAATTATACACAGTTAGCATAAGTATCCATTATGTGGTCTCTGGAAAACAATGTGCATTCCATTGGTGTTCCCGTGTTTAATAAATGAGAAGTGTTGATTCCTTTTAGGTGATACTCTATATTTTTAAACATAGAGCATGTCTTAGACTACAGCTTCTTGAAGACAACAACTATGTATGCATTAGTTCTTTTTTTTTAATTTGTTTTTTATTTAACAAAGGATACATTAACAAAACCATAGGATGGGAGGGGTACAACTCCACACAGTTCCCACCACCCAGTCTCTATATCCCATCCCCTCCCCTAATAGCTTTCCCATTCTCTATCCCTCTGGGAGCATGGACCCAGGGTCCTTGTGGGTTGCAGAAGGTGGAAGGTCTGACTTCTGTAATTGCTTCCCCTCTGAACATGGGTGTTGACTGGTCGGTCCATACTCCCAGTCTGCCTCTCTCTTTCCCTATTAGGGTGGGTCTCTGGAAAAGCGGAGCTCCAGGACATATTGGTGGGGTCTTCAGTGCAGGGAAGCCTGGGCCGGCATCCTGATGGCATCTGGAACCTGGTGACTGAAAAGAGAGTTAACATACAAAGCCAAACAAATTGTTGAGCAATCATGGACCCAAAGGTTGGAATAGTGGAGAGAAAGTGTTGGGGGGGGTACTCACTGCAAACTCTAGTGTACTTCTGCTTTCAAGTATATATTTTGCACTAGTTTATGCATACATGTTGTTGTCAGGTGTCGGGCTGCACCGTGGAGAAGAGAGAGAGGAGGTCTGGAGCAAGTGGGATACATGAATCTTTATTATAGGATGGGGGGGGTGACTCAGGCCATGTGGAGTCAGCCGACAATGGCCATCCCCGCTACCTCACCACGCAGAGAGAGAGAGCCAACCCGAAGGAGCCCAGAGAGAGCGAGGGGGGGTGAGGGGGCTTTTATTGGGCAATAACCAGGGGTGACGTGTGGGGGCAAGATTGGTTGAAGGGGGCACTGCGGGGCGTGGTAAAACCTGGGGGTGGAGACTGCATCAGAATAATTCCTCAGCATCATCTCCTTTCCCTTTATATATAAATGGACACAGTAAAGAAAAATGGAATGGAGCAGGCTTAAATGTTATTAAGGAGTGCCGTGCTCAGGTGGGAAGATGTAGGACTTTCTGTGGAGGAGGGAAGGCTTAAATGGCTGCCAACCTTGTGAGATTTATGTGTTCCCCTGTGCTCAACCCCTCTTTAGAGAGAGAGACTTACCTGGAGGGACTCATCTCATAGGTTTAAGCGCAGCCTGCTCAACCATCTCTTCACAATATCTCTACATCTTTTCTATCTTTCTACCTAGTAATAGCATAAGATGGTTCAAAGTCTGTAAAAGACTATCATAGAGCAGAAACCTTTTGGACATAAACCTAAGTGATATAACAAAACAGGAAGGGACAAGTAGGGGAGTAGTAAAAGCCAGTGTGATGTGAAGGGAAGGGTTGGTGTGAAAAGGAACGTTCCCTGCTTGGGGAGGGAGGGGCAAAGGTACATAATGAGGGAGGAGGCAGGAGGGCATGACCCACCAAACAGAGGGGCTATTTGGCATTGTATAGTCCTCAAGGCAAGACTCTGTAAAAGTCTATGAATTACTCAGGATCAGTCTATGAAAAACCAGCAGCATGAAGGGAAATATGCTGCTTCAAAATTGTGTAAAATGTCTATAGGTTATGCCAGCAAGTCCGATACAAGTCTCAGTCCAAATTAGATGGCTATGGGAAGAATTGGCAGGGGATGAGACACTGCATGAGGGAGGTCAGCCGCTGGAATTCTGCTTTTCTGTAGATAGCCAGCTGGAACCGCCAACATGTGACAGGCAAATCAGAAGCAGGAACAGCAAGCAGGTATTAAGAAAGTTCTGTCCTTGGAGTCTCTGTATCAGGTTCTTTAGATCACGTTGAGTGACATCTAGGGTATCGGGGGGTGTGTCACTGTAGTCGTGCCGTCTAGTGGGTGACATCAGGGTGTGCAGGGGTTCAGATGGTTTTTCCGGGATTCCTGTGAAAGAAACACAAACAATCTGCTTCTTGTGGTTAATTTAAACTTGTAACAAGTTAGAGGTTTATTATAGTTGATACCTCGATGATTATAATTGGTTTAAATATCTTTATGATTTTATTTAATGGTCATCTAATGTGACCTCCTGTAGCAGTCTATGCAGCAGGATCTTGAGACCAATTTTAGTTAAAATATGTATTTTAAACAGACTCAAATTGCTTAGAGAGTTAACGCATTTTTGTGACAATGATTTTAACATTTACAGTGCCAGATTGATGCCAGATCTGTTGTGGATTCATTTCCACAAGATAGTTTACAGGGCACTTTTGAGGGCCCTCCAAAGGTGTCCTGTATAGAGAATTTATATTTTAGTTTTGGGAATGTATAGTCACGTTAAGCATTTAGACTTTTACCTTAAATAGTTAGTTACCTTAGCAAATTAATTTTTACCTTGTCTGGGAATAATGTAGCTGTAGGGTTACACTTTTGACCGTTAAGTTAGTGTTACAAAACTTGAGACATACCCATAAACATTTAGTTATAACACACTGGAGGAAAAAGAACTTTTGTTATAAAAGCATATCATTTTAAAAACAAATTTATGTCTGTCATTAGTCACACAGTTTAAGACTAAACACTTACATATATACCAAAACTATATATAAAAATCAAAAGAGGGAGAAAAACAAAAATTTTGGAATGTTTCTGTACATCTCCAGAAACTTTGGCCGCATCAAGCATTTTTATATAAAGCCAATTACCTTTTAAAGTACTCCGAGCAGATGGGTCATGCAAAAAAAAATTTTTTTGTCATTCAACACACTCAATCACAAAATACAACTGGCCAGTTATAACATAAGACATTCAAGGAAAGAGTAGGAGAGAGGTCTCTGTGAGCCAGATTTTGTAGGTTCTGCCATGTCGTATTACAGGTCCTGGGATGTATCCTGCATCTGGTCCTCTTGTAGTATTTCTTGTTCTTCAGGGATAACAGCACCATCCTGCAGGTATTGTCAGACATGGTGGGCAGGAACCCAGACAGGTTTAGAGAAATTTTGAGGGAAAACACATGTGAAACCCCTTCCCATGGTCAATAGGGGGTCGGGCCCTTTCCAAATTTTATCAAGTGGGTCTCTCCATTTGATCTTAATGGATGGGAGGGTAGATGGTGTTTGCCAGGGAAGAATGATAGGAGGTAGGTCCGAATTATTGTAAATATTAAAGAGATTTAATGTAGTTAAGGCTTTTGCTAGCTGGATATTGGGGGGATATTCTTCTTCTAGTGTTTGCCCTTCTTCCGTAGCAAGTCAACAGCATCAGGTTGAGCCTGATGTAAAGTTTCGAGACCTCCTTTGAATCTGGAGAGGTGGCAGTCATTGACTATGTGGGTCATAGTCTGTCTGTAGCCGCAGGGGCAGTTTGGGTCGTATCTGGCTCCCCAGCGATGGAACATAGCGGTGCACCGGCCATGGCCTGTTCGATAGCGATTGAGGAGAGCCCAATCATAACGTGCTAGGTCAAAGCCGGGTTGACGCTTGCAGGGGTCTGTGATGAGGTGTTTGTTCTTTACCTCAGCTGACTGCCAACTCTGTTTCCAAGAGACTGGAACAGAGAAGTTCAGTGTAGGCGTAGGGGACCAGATTGGGTGACGAGACATCAAGCATTGAACAGGGTGGGCGAAGATATCCGTGTATATTGGCAGGTCCGGTTGAGCGTAGACATGGGAAATGAACTTAGATGATGCTGCATCCTGACGAATATCTGGCGGGGCTATGTTGCTAAGAACTGGCAGCCATGGAACCGGGTGGAACGGATGGTTCCAGAAATTATTCTCATGGAGGAATATAATTTGGAATCGACCAAGTGGACATGGGGGCTACGGAACGATACTGGGGCACAGTATTCTGCAGTGGAATAGCATAATGCCAGAGAGGATGATCGTAGTGTGGAAGCGCTCGTGCCCCATGAGGAGCTGGCCAGTCTTGCAATGATGTTATTACTCGCGCCCACCTTTGCTGCAGTTTTTATGAGATGTTTGTGAAATGACAGAGTGCGATCGAGAGTAACGCCAAGATAGACTGGCTGGGCTTCATGCCGGATTCTCGTATCGCCAAGCTGCACATTAAGCTCACGCGAGGCCGAGGCATGGTGTAGATGGAAAACAGATGATACCGTTTTTGCAGTGCTAGGGCTAGGTTTAGGAACACTGCTAGCGCTCTCGCCTCTCACACCCCAGGACCCGGGATTGAATCCCATCCCCGGGCGCCGAATGTTTTTCCCCCTGCCTCCCACAGGGGGAGGTAGGGAAGGAGGCAGGAGGTAGGAGATAGACAGGAGGTAGGAGATAGGAGGTAGGTAGGGTAGGTAGGGTAGGAGGTAGGTAGGGAAGGAGGTAGGAGGTAGGTAGGAGGTAGGTAGGAGGTAGGTAGAAGGTAGGTAGGGAAGGAGGTAGGAGGTAGGTAGGGTGTAGGAAGGGAAGGAGGTAGGTAGGGAAGGAGGTAGAGCCTAGCTAGGGGGGATATGTTCCTCCTTTATCTTTATTTAATTGAGCCTTCAGAGTTTGATGGGCCCTCTTGACAATGCCTTGTCCCTGTGGATTGTAGGGAATGCCCGTGGTATGAGTAATATTCCAGAGGGAACAAAAATATTTAAATTGTTTGCCTGTAAACATAGCTGCATTGTCTGTTTTCAAAAATAATGGGACCCCCGTAACGGCAAAACAAGAGAGCATATGGCTTACAAGCTTTTTAGCACTTTCTCCTGTCTGAGCTGTAGCCCACATAAATTTAGAAAAGGTATCAATTGAGACAAACACATATTTTTGTTTGCCAAAGTTTGGTATGTGGGTAACATCAATTTGCCAAATAGCATTAGCTTTTAAGCCTTGGGGGTTAACACCAAGGGTCTGGATAGCAGGTGTCTTTATGAGACTTGCACAAGAAGAGCATGTAGCGAGGATGTTTTAACTGTGGTACAGGAACATCAGGAAATCGAGCTCGAAGGCCTTTAAGATTAACATGGGTTAGAGAATGAAAATTAGCAGGATCAGAGACAGAGACTTGGAAAGTTCCTGTGGAGGCAAGGCAGTCAACTGCAGCATTCCCTTTGGACAGGGAACTGTTGTATGCTTTACATTGGGTTCTAGTTCTCCCCCACCGAGAGAATTAGATCAGTCCAGTTAATTTTGCGGGCCCCCTTGGCCCCTTCCCTAGGGACCCGGCCAGAGTTTCAGAGTTCCAGAGTTGGAGAGGGTTCCTGAGTTCGAGAGTAGGAGAGAGTGCTTGCACCGCCGCAAAGAGACAGCAGAGTTCTGTTTGGTGATTAGTTTGCCTTAGTTTATGAATCGTTGTTCCTGAATTAAGAAATACAGCTTCCCTGCCCAGCCGTTGTCTCCGCATCTCTGTTACCAGCCGTGAAGCTAGCCCGCCCGGCAAGAGCCTACAAATTTTAACAACAAATGGCGCCCACGTGGACCTGACCTGCGCATCTCTCAGATAAGTAAAGACAATTTGGCTACCTATGCACTATGGCCTTCTCTTCTGCTTGTGAAAAGATCTCCAAAGGCCTCTGCTATTTCTTCACGAGACTGTTTTGCTGTTTCTGGAACATTTATTTCTGGACCACTCTGTGGTTTCCACTCCCTCGGGCGAACTCAGAACAGCCAGCGGGAATAGCCAGCGAGAGGGAGACGAGACGTGGAGCTGCCGTTTCCACCTGGTTAAACAGCCAGCCAGCCGGCTGCGCCCAGACAACCCTGTGCACCACGCCCGCAGCCCCGCAGCCTGCAGGAGGCTGACGCCAGCCCACAGGAGCCCGATGCCACCATGCAAGTGCCCGATGCCACCACGCAGGTGCCCGATGCCAACACGCAAGAGCCCGAGGCCAGCCCACAGGAGCTGGCTCTCCACCGCGTGGCACAGGGCACTGGACATGTGATCCCTCCACACTGCTTGGCCACTGCGAACAGGGCAGCAGACATGTCAGGGCTATGGGGCAGGGCCGCAGCGGCCTATCATGGCTGCCACCCCTGGGCACCTAGGCCCACACCTTCTACAAAACTGGCCTTCCTGCCCTCTTGCTATAAATTCTGGAACCATCCCGGGCCTCCTGGACCCCCCGGACTCCCTGCTGAAACTGGGCACACAAGATCTCCAGCTGCCGGTCCGGTTTGAAGACAGACAAGCTGGAGTATGCAGAGATTTGTGCAGAGATCGCAACCTGCAATTCCTAAAAGTGAAGCTGTGCGGGAAGCCACCTCCAGATGGTGAACCCCCCCCAACAACTAAGACAGTACAGATTTAAATTCGTGTTTAAAATGACATGTCTTCGTAACAAAGGTTTCTCTCCTCGTTTATTAATGACCATGTTTATGTGTGTGTTTAAAGTTTGGTAAACAGTAACTTTAAGGCTAAATTCTTACTGGACAAAGTTAAATGAAAAAGGTTTTCAACATAATTCTCATAAAGATAAAATTAACTTACATTTAAAGTCTGAGGTAAAAATTAGTTAACAATCAATATATTTTAACTAAGTTGGTCTAAACAAAAGGTTAAATAGACTTGTTGATATGTAAAACTCTCCACTACCTTCTCTATTAGAAATGGTAGATCGCACAATGGCTATGCTAATTATTCTCATGCCTGAGGTTTCCTCTCCGGCCCACACCTAGGGTGTGTCTCCATCTTGAATGGGTGTAACAAAAGGTTAAAAGACGTTGTTGATATGTAAAAGTCTCAAATTCCTTCTCTATTAGAAATGTTGGATCGTGCAGTAGATATGCTAATAACAAGTTTTGTTTCATATTAAGTAAGTTGTAGCCAGCTGCCTTTGGGACTCTAGGCCTTTCCCCGCCCCCATGCAAATGCCCGTCGAGGCAAGTTGCCCCCCAGAGGCAAGAAATGTTTTTTTTAAGCTGATAAAGTTTAGCCCACAGAGGCAGATATGGCCCCCTCAGGCCTTCCCTTGGCAACACGCTGGTTCTTGTTATTTGCTTGCATGTTTCTCCATGTTTGTGCCAGTTTCTTTTTTAAAAATGCCTGTATGATATATGTTTCTGTTCACCCCACACCCTTGATACTGTAGTCATTTAGTTAAAAGAAAAGGGGGAATTGTTGTATGCTTTACATTGGGTTCTAGTTCTCCCCCACCGAGAGAATTAGATCAGTCCAGTTAATTTTGCAGGCCCGCTTGGCCCCACCCCTAGGGACCCGGCCAGAGATTCAGAGTTCCAGAGTTGGAGAGGGTTCCTGAGTTCGAGAGTAGGAGAGAGTGCCTGCGCCACCGCAAAGAGACAGCAGAGTTCTGTTTGGTGATTATTTTGTCTTAGTTTATGAATCGTTGTTCCTGAATAAAGAAATACAGCTTCCCTGCCCAGCCGTTGTCTCCGCATCTCTGTTACCTGCCGTGAAGCTAGCCCGCCCAGCAAGAGCCTACAAATTTTAACAACAGGGAACTAGGAAGAGGGCTGTGGGAATGAAGGTGTTGAATATACGTTGGTTGGGTTGAGAACAGAGCATAGAGGCGATTTGAATCAAGAGAGGGGAAAGTGGGTTGTCATCAATTTTCACATAAGAACGAGCAAGCCATGGAAGTAAGTTAACAGTATACACACTGTCAGAAAAAAGGTTGAAGGATTCTGGTACAGCTTTTAATGCAAGGAAAACAGCATAAAGTTCTTTGTACTGAGGGGAATTCTCAGGAAGCTCAGTAAAGAGAGGTTTAGGAGATTGTTTGTCTGGGTAATATATAAGGTCAGTAGCTCCCCTTTTCCTGCCAACAGTAAAGACTGTAGGAGCAGAGGGCATGGGATCCCGAGAGAAAAGTTTAGGTGTTAGTAGAGGCAAAAGAGGTAAAGAAGCTATCAATTTATTAGAAGGAAAATGGTTATCTATTTGTCCTGGAAACCCCACGAAACTTATGGAAAAGCGGGAATGATGGCATATAAGCCACTCTGTATCTGTGAGAGAAAAGGGCAGGATAATTAAATCTGGTTCTTTCCCTAAGACCTGCACAGACCTATTTGTCCCTTGGTGAACCATGAATGCTAACACGTCTATCTCAGTGAGGAGTCTTGGAGCTCCTCCTACTGGTGTGTGAAGCCACTCAAGAAACCCATGGTCTTTCCACAATGCCCCTACTACTGTGGGGGTGGAGTTAAAGATTAGAAGGTTTACCGGAGAGGAGGGGGAGAATCGAACAAGGTGCATGTCCTGGAGGGCCTGCTTAACCCTTTCTAGTGCCAAGGAGGCCTCGGGAGTTAATTTACATTTTGAGGAGGGCTGTTTGTTCCCTTTCAACAGGTCAAACAGTGGTTGGAGGCAGCTTGTAGGCAGGTAGAGATACTGCCTAAGCCAATTTAAATTTCCTAGAAAACTTTGTAAAGAAGCAAGAGTAAGGTTAGAAAGAAAGGTGACATTAGGTTTTAAGGGACGAATTTGCGTTAGAGAAATCTCTGAACCTAGGAAAGATATTGGAGGAATTAGCTGTATCTTCTCAGGAGTTACATTAAGGCAGCTTTTCTTTAATGCAGGAATGAGAAAATCACATAAAGCATGGAGATCTGTATCTGATTTTCCCCATATTAAAATATCATCTGTATAATGAAAAACATTAAGGCCCTTATGAATATATGGGAAAAGGGCAGATTTAACAGCCTCCTGACAAATTATAGGACTATTGGCCATATCCTGTGGTAGCACCACCCATTCAAATCTATCAGCAGGGCTGGCGTTATTAATAGACAGAACAGAGAAGGCAAAACGTTTACAATCTTGCAGATGCAAGGGAATAGAGAAAAAACAATCTTGTATATCAATAGCTATGATTGGAATTCCTGTGGGAATTGCAGAAGGAAGAGGCAAACCACTTTGGGGGGAGCCCCAGACCTGCATGGTTTTATTTACTGCACAGAGATCTTGAAGGAGGCACCATTTTCCTGAGCACTTTTTAATCACAAAGACAGGAGTATTCCATGGACTTCGAGAATGACGAATGTGTCCCAAGGACAACTGCTCTTCGATGAGCTCTTTTAAAATTTCTAGTTTATCCCTAGGTAAAGGCCACTGTTCCACCCAGACAGGCTCATTAGAAAGCCAGCCTAAGTGGGGAGTTTGCATACGAACAGTAGCAGCTAGTATTGGGGGTGCTGATTAGATCTGGTTTTGCAGGAGCGAGTGTTACGCTCTGCAGAGGTATCTGTGGATATCCTAACATCAAGACATTCCAGTAGATCTCTTCCCAGTAGGTTGGTGCTAATATCAGCTACCAAAGGGTGTAAGTGTCCAGTAGAGCCTTCTGGGTCTTCCCACACAAGCGAATCTTGTCTGCAAAATGATGGGGTCACCCCTCCTACTCCATGTAAACTGGGTCCAGGGAGAAGTTCCCAATCTTGGGGAACCTATTCTTGCCTTAAAATCGTCTTTTCTGCCCCCGTGTCAATCAAAAATTTAAACGGAATATTGCCAATCTTTACTGTCATAGAAGGGTGACCTCGTTCTAAAACAGGAGTGGTCCACAAAATCTCAGGCCCTGAATTTGTACCATTTAGGGGCGTGCCATCTTTGTGAAAATTTGACCAACAATATTTCTTTCAGTGAAACCCTTTACGACATCTTGGACAGACCATACGTGGCTTCTGGCTCCCTGACTGAAGGCAGGGTTGTCCTGATTGGAGGCGGGGTTGCCCTGACTGGAGGTAGGATTGCCCTGACTGGAGGTGGGATTGCCCTGACTGGAGGCATGGTAGCTCTAACTGGAGGCAGGGTTGCCCTGACTGGAGGCATGGTTGCAGCTTATCTGGACATTGGTTACGCCAATGTCCTTGGCGACCGCACTGAAAGCAGGCCCCGTTTTGATTACATGGGGTAACTGCATAAACATGTGTCGTAGCGGGTGCCCCATAATTGCCTGATGTAAGTTCCTGTGTCGCTAAAATCCAATTATCTGAGTGTAGGTGTTTAAGATTAAGGCATGCCTGACAGAATTGTGGTATCATGCCATCCCAGACAATAGAGCGCAGGAGTAGAGAGCGGATGTCAGGATTATAAACCTTTCTCTCTAAGTTTGTCCTCACCCTTGAGATGAAGCTCGCTAATGATTCATCAGTGCCTTGGCGAAGAGAGTTAATGGAAACTGATGAATCTACATTAGGTGGGGTCACCCTTTCCCATGCTTGTGTTGCACAGATGCGTACCTGTTCAAAATAACTGGTTGGAAACCTGGCTTCTGCCTGCTAAGTTCCGGATTCAAATGCTCCTGCTCCAAACAGAGCATCAAAATTCCATTCTACCTGTTTGTTACTATTTTCCTGCGATTGTCTAGAGCATTCATCATGGAAGCATGCTGTCCACTGAAGGTAGAGGGGGTCTGGGAGTGCAGCACAATCCAGATCTTTCCAGTCCTGGGGGGTGTTAAGGTGCTGGTAGAAACTCCTTAAAATGGACTTAGTCCATGGCGCATGAATCCCGTCATCCCTGACCACTTGTCTGAGTTCTCTGAGCTCTTTAGAGGTGTATGGGTTCCACGCCTGAGGGTTTTGTCTAGAGGGGGCCACATTTACTGGGAAGGTGTGAATTTGGTTCAATGATGCTGGATAGAGAGCTACGGAAGTGGAAGGTGCCGTGGAAACTGCTGTAGTGGCCACAGGGGAAACTGAACACGTATCTATGGGGACAGAGCTCTCGGGGCGGACTGCACATGGTTTAAGGTCCTTAAATGCTGAAAAAATATCCTTTAACTCTCATATCTCAGCCATAAGGTCTCTCTTTTTTTTTTTTTTACCAATATTCTTTTTTTATTGGGGAATTAATGTTTTACATTCAACAGTAAGTATAATAATTTGTACATGCATAACATTCCCCAGTTTCCCATGTAACAATACAACCCCCACTAGGTCCTCTGAATCCTTCTTGGACCTGTATTCTCCCCACCCACCCACCCCAGAGTCTTTTACTTTGGTGCGATATGCCAATTCCATTTCAGGTTCTACTTCTTTTATTTTCTACTCTTATGTTTCAACTTCTGCCTGAGAGTGAGATTATCACCATTTTTAACAGCTGAGTAGTATTCCATTGTGTACATATACCACAACTTCCTCAGCCACTCATCTGTTGTTGGACACCTGGGTTGCTTCCAGGTTTTGGCTATTACAAATTGTGCTGCCAAGAATATATGTGTACACAGATATTTTTGGATGGATATGTTGGGTTCCTTAGGATATATCCCCAGGAGAGGAATTGCAGGATCATAGGGTAAGTCCATTTCTAGCCTTCTGAGAGTTCTCCAGACTGTTCTCCACAGAGGTTGGACCAATTTACATTCCCACCAGCAGTGTAGGAGGGTTCCTTTGACCCCATACTCTCTCCAGCATTTGCTGCTGTTAACAAGGTCTCTTAATGATGACATATTAGCAGGGGGAGTATTTAGGGAAGCAGGAACCAGACCGCAGGGTCAACAGAAGGCAGGCTTAGAGAGGCGGATACCAGAACCACGGGGTCAACAGAAGGCAGGCTTAGAGAGGCGGATACCGGAACCACGGGGTCAACAGAAGGCGGGCTTAGAGAGGCAGATACCGGAACCACGGGGTCAACAGAAGGCAGGCTTAGAGAGGTGGATATGGGAACTGGGCCAACAGGATCATCTGGGGGCGGGGGTCAAAGGAGGAGCCTTTGAACATGTGTACGTGTCAGTGGGAATGGAAGTTTTGGGTCTAGCTGCTGATTGCTTAGGGCATCTAAGTCTTAAGCACATATGCTTTAACTCTTGTATCTCAGCCTCAAGGTTGTGTAGCCTCAAGGCAGACCACGTTGTACATATCTTGTAAGTCGTGATTATAGCTATGAAAAACCACAGTGTAGCGAAAATTAAAGCATCTCTGAGAGCGTGAATCTGTCCCAGGAGAGAAGGAGATAATGTCTGGGACACTTCCTCATAAAACAAAAAATTTCCCATGGTGGAGGGAAATGCAGGGCCACAGAGGTGGGCGGATGCCACTTACCTGTGTCTGGGCAGCTTTTGGGGACCTCAGGATGGGCCACCCAGTGGGGCGTGGGTGCAGGACACGATGGGCACCAGATGTTGTTGTTGCCAGGTGTCCGGCTGCAACGCGGAGAAGAGAGAGAGAGGAGGTCTGGAGAAAGTGGGATACATGAATCTTTATTATAGGATGGGGGGTGACTCAGGCCATGTGGAGTCAGCCGACAATGGCCGTCCCAACTACCTCACCATGCAGAGAGAGAGAGCGACCCGAAGGAGCCCAGAGAGAGAGAGAGAGAGCCGAGAGCCCAGAGGGAGTGAGGGGGGGTGAGGGGTTTTTATTGGGCAATAACCAGCGGTGACGTGTGGGGGCAGGATTGGTTGAAGGGGGCACTTCGGGGCATGGTAAAACATGGGGGCAGAGACTGCATCAGAATAATTCCTCAGCATCAGATACATGTGAACATATGCTCTCTCTCACAGAACCTGGTCTATATCTAGGTATTGGGACTTTGTTAGAAAGTGAACCACCTGGGATGTAATTAGAGAATACTATGAAAGGAAAGGTCTCACCCGAGAGATGAAGCTGAAGGGTTGTCATTCCATACCTGAAGTCTCTGGACACAGTCTGAGCTGAAGCATATTGAGGTGGCAATCGTTGTGTTGATTAGGTTGTGATCCGCGGATGCAATACTATTTGATATGGATTGGGAGAGGCATGAGGGAAAGTGGGCCCTATCTTAAGGTTCCAGGACTGGGGGAAATATAGGCTCTATAGTGGAAATGTGAGGTTCCTGCTGTCTTAGGTTTAAAAAAGACAATGGATACTTATTGTTATTATCACGTTATTTGGTAATTGGGTTAACTCTGAAAAGTCCTTTTGTTAGGGTTTGCTGTATCTTGTATATAGCTGTGCCACCGGTTGCTTCTGATCTACTTGGTCTAGGCTTTTGAGAGAATCCTCATATCAAATACACAGCCTATATATTAAGAAGACTCAGTCTGTGTTTTAAAAATTTCAAGACTTATAGACAATTTTCCCCCTCTCATATTACTTGACTAGTGATTTATATTACTACACTTTAAAAGGAGTGTACATAAACACCATTCCCACCACCAAAAGACTGTGTCCCAACTCACCCACCCACCCCCACTCCCCACTGGCCCAGGAAGCTGCATAACTACCCCTCACCACAGAGTTTTTACTTTGGTGCCCTACTTTCAATTTAGTCAGATCCTGCTTTTAGTTTCCCTTTCAGATCTTCTTTCTCAACTTCTATTGATGAGTGGGATCATCCCATACTCATCTTTATCTTTCTGACTTAGCTCACTTAACATAATTCTTTCTAGCTCTGTCCAAGATGGGTCAGAGAAGATGGAATCATTGTTCTTGATAGTTGTATAGTATTCCATTGTGTATATATACCACAGCTTTCTCAGCCACTCATCTGTTGTTGGGCACCTGGGTTGCTTCCAGGTTTTAGCTATTATGAATTGTGCTGCTATGAACATAGGTGTATACACCTCTTTTTGGTTGGATGTTATGGAGTCCTTGGGGTGTATCCCCATGAGAGGAATTACTGGGTCATATGGAAGGTCCTTGTCTAGCCTTCTGAGAGTTTTCCAGACTGCTCTCCACAGAGGCTGGACCAATTTACATTCCTACCAGCAATGCAAAAGGGTTCCTCTGTCCCCACAGCATCTCTAGCATTTGTTGCTGCTGTCCTTTTTGATGTATGCCATTCTCATAGGAGTGAGGTAGTATTTCAAGGTTGTCTTAATTTGTATTTCTCTGACAATCAGCAACTTGGAGCAGTTTTTCATATGTTTGTTAGCCTTTTGGATCTCCTCTGAGGTGAATGTTTTTTTCATATCCTCTGCCCATTTTTGGATGGGGTCATTTGCTTCTTTGGTGCTAAGTTTGCTGAGATCTTTGTATATTTTGGTGATTAGTCTCCTGTCTGATGTATGGAATGTGAATATCTTCTCCCATTCTGTGAGGGGTCTCTTTGTTTGGTTGATAGTTTCATTGGATGTGCAGAAGCATTTCAAATTGATGTAGTCCCATTGGTTTGTTTTTGCTTTAGTCTTCCTTGCAATTCGGTTTGTTTCATCAAAGATGTCCTTGAAGTTTATGTGGGAAAGTGTTTTACCAATGTTTTCCTCTAAGTAGTTGATTGTTTCTGGTCTTGCATCCAGGTCCTTGATCCATTTGGAGTTGATTTTTGTTTCTGGTGAGATAAAGTAGTACAATTTCATTCTTCTGCATGTTTCAACCCAGTTTTCCAACACTGTTTATTGGAGAGAGCCTCCTTCTTCCATTTAATACTTTGGGCCCCCTTATCAAAGATTAGATGTCCATAGGTGTGGGGATTTATTTCTGGGCTTTCAATTCTGTTCCACTGGTCTGTGTGCCTATTTTTCTTCAGTTCCATGCTGTTTTAATGATGATGGCTTTGTAATATAGTTTGAGATCTGGGAGTTTGGTGTCTCCATATCTGTTTCTTTTCTTCAAGATGGTTTTGGCGATTCTAGGTGTTTTCATGTTCCAGATAAATGATTGTAGTTTTTGTTCTATTCTCTTAAAGAAGCTTGATGGAACTTTGATTTGATTGGTATTGTGTTAAATTTGTATATGACTGTGGGGAGAATACTCATTTTGATGATATTTATTCTTCCAATCCATGAGCATGGGATGTCTTTCCATTTCTTGGTATAAGTTTCTATTTCCTTATATAGTGACTCATAGTTTTCTGTATACAAGTCTTTCACTTCTTTGGTCAACTTTATTCCTAGGTATTTGATTGATTTTGCTGCAACAGTGAATGGGAGTGATTTCTGGATGTTTTCTTCTTCAGATTTAGTATTTGCATAAATAAATGGCACTGACTTTTGTACATTGATTTTGTAGCCTGACACCTTGCTATATTGCCCAATAACTTCCAGTAGTTTTCTGCTGGATTCTTTAGGTTTTTCTATGTATGCTATCATATCATCTGCAAATAGTGAGAGCTTGACTTCTTCCCTTCCAATCTGTATTCTTTTGATTCCTTTCTCTTGCCTGATTGCTATGGCAAGAACTTCCAATACTATGTTGAAAAGTAATGATGACAGTGGACAGCCCTGTCTAGTCCCCGGTCTGAGGGGGAATGCTTTCAGCTTCTGCTCATTGAGTATGATGTTGGCTGTAAGTTTGCTATATATGGACTCCGCTATCTTGAGTAATTTCCCATCTATTCCCATTTTTTGTAGTGTTTTGAGCATGAATGGGTGTTGGGTATTGCCAAAGGCTTTCTCTGCCTCTATTGAGATAATCATGTGGTTTTTGGCTTTGCTTTTATTGATGTGGTGAATGACATTTATTGACTTATGGATGTTGAACCAGCCTTGCATCCCAAGTGGGATGAGTCCCACTTGGTCGTGGTGAACAATTTTTTTTGATGTGCTGCTGTATCTGGTTGGCCAAGATCTTTGTTGGATAGTATGCCAGCTCCCCCTGGCTTAAACACCAGTATGTCTGTATGAGATTAATTTGATCCCACTCAAAGCTGCGGTCTATTTACATAAATCACTTTTACATTTACATAAAGCACCACCTTCCCTCCAGGGCATTGGTGGTTCAGTGGTAGAATTCTCACCTGCTCCACCCCCTCTCCTTGTCACACCCTGATCTTCCACCAGTCACTTTTTGCTCCACCCTCTCTATGTCACATTCTGTTTCCACCCTACTTGGAGAGTATAAATATAGCTGCTCTTCTGATTAAAGACACTTGGAAATTGCTTTCCGGCTCTGAGATTTCCAGAGTGTATCTCTTGCAAAGTTAGTGCGGCATGAGTTCCTGATCCCTCTCCCACGCAGCAGCCTAGATCAGCTCCAGTTGAGTTCTCTCCAACCCAGAGAGCACTAGCTTGGAAATAAGCACCTTTAGGCTAACCCGGAAGATCTTGTTTAATATTTTGGCATCTATGTTCATCAGAGATATTGGTCTGTAGTTTTCCTTTTTTGTTGTGTCTCTATCTGATTTTGGCATCAGGGTGATGTTGGCTTCATAGAAGGTGGAAGGGAGTATTCCTGTTTCTTCAATCTTATGGAAAAGCTTTAGAAGTATGGGTACTAGCTGTTTCCTGAAAGTTTTGTAGAATTCGTTTGTGAAGCCATCTGGTCCAGGACTTTTGTTGTTGGGGAGATTCTTAATAACGGTTTCAATTTCTCTGTCTGTGATTGGTGCATTTAGGTTTTGTAGTTCTTCTTGGTTCAGTTTTGGAATGGCATATGTTTCTAGGAATTCTTCCATTTCTTCCAGGTTCTCTAGCTTGGTGACATATAGTTCTTCATAGAAGTTTCACATGATTTTCTTGATTTCTGTTGTTTCAGTTGTGATATCTCCTCCATCATTTACAATTCTATTAATTTGAGTCTTCTCTCTTTTTTGTTTGGTGAGTCTGGCTAGGAGTTTGTCAATTTTGTTTAATCTTTCAAAGAACGAACATTTAGCTTCATTTATCTTTTGTATGGTTCTCTTATTTTCGATGTTGTTTATTTCTGCTCTAATTTTAGTGATTTCTGTCCTTCTGGTTGCTTTAAGGTTCCTTTGTTCCTCTTTCTCTAAGTCCTTGAGGTGTGCAGTAAGATCATTTATTTAAGCTTTTCTTGTTGTTTAATATGTTATTGTATGTCTATAAGTTTCCTTCTCAATACTGCATTAGCTGTGTCTCAAATATTTACTTCTTCTCATTGTGACTATGATGTGTCTTGGTGTCTTCATGTCTGGGTTGATTCTGTTTTGGATTCTCTGGGCCTCTTGAATCTTAATGTCCTTTCTGCTGTTCATGTCTGGGAAGTTTTCTTCTATAATTTCCTCTAGAATGCTTGCTTCCCTTTCCTCTCTTTCTTTCTCTTGCAGGCCAATTATATGAATTTTACTTCTTTTGAGATCATCCCATATGTCTCTGCTGTTGTTTTCAGTGTCTCTCAATTTCTTTTTGAGCTCTTTCACCTCTTTCTTAGTTTTCTCTAGCTCATCCTCTGTCTGGCTAATTCTGTTTTCTGATTCTCTTAGTCTGCTTTCCCTTCCCTCAGCTGTTTTCTTCAGTTCAGCTATTTCAGCTTTCAGTTCTCTGATTGCCTCAAGGTAATTCGTATTTTCCTCGAGGGTCTCATCTGTTGTTTCCCTACTATCGCTATCCCTTTCCTCCAAAGTTGTTTTCATTTCTATGATTAGTTTATTATTGCTTGCATATTTTTCTTATCTGTGGTTACTTCTGGCTGATATGTAGTTTCTTCTGGGTTTTTGTCTTCATTGTAGAAACAGTTTTATTTTCTTTTCATCTATCCATTTATTTTATTAATGTTTTTTTATTTTTATGTTCTGTTGTTCCTCAGTTGTGTTTCAAGTACAAGCCACGCTATACTATATACCTTTATGACAGATGCAATCACCAACCTCAGAAATTTCAATATCAACTTAAGCAAGGATTGAAGCAGTTTAACAGCTATCAGTTAGACAAACAATGTCTCCAGGCCGAGAAAATATGGCAACCAAATCCAAGTGGAGAAGAAAGAAAAAGAAAAAAAGGGATAGCAAGAATAGACAGTTATACAAATCTACTATCCACTGTATATTCTAGGGGTAGCTAGAGATGAAAGGGAAGTAGAGCAGAGATACATGCAGAGAGTCCACTCTGAATCAGATTTCTCCCCCAAAATAACTTACAAAGATGTATCAGTGAATTCAGAAAGTCGAAGGAGGAAGAAAGGATGACAAGAATGAGAAAAAAAAGAGTGACAGAAAAGAAAAAAAAGATAAGAAAAAGAGCAGTAATAAAAGAGCAGTGAAAGGAAAAGAGTTATTTATTTATTTATTATTATTTAATTAGCTAGGTGGAGGGGTAATGAGGAGAGTGGGTAGAGGAGGTAGGAAGAGTTAAACAAGTTACTCTAACAATGGATAAGACACCCATTCCCCTAGAAATGGAAAATACACTAACAGTTAATTCTGGTAAACCTGAAGGAGGAGAGAAAGGAATACATGTATATCTAGTATTGATAATAAAATAGAACAGAGTAAAAAAAACTGTCCTGTCTTCAGCTTGGATGGATTCAGATTGCCTCAGGCCCCCTGAGCAGAGGCAGCTGATTGTTGAGAAAATAAAGCAAAAAAAAAAAAAAAAAAAAACCACCTCTGGCAGTCTTTCCCTGTCTGAGTAAGGCTCTGCTTGGTCGAATATTTGTAGCTGAAATTGGCCACTTAGAAAGAAGAATGGCCAAGTGTTTCAGAAAGGAACAGAATTGGAATTGGAATGACACCTTCTGGTGGGACAGGAATCTTGGTAAAGAAAGAAGCTCAGTAGGGGAGCCTGCTAGGAGCAGATCTCTGGCCCCCAGGGACTGGTCATGGGGGTTAAGGGGGTCAGGGGTGCGCTTTGGGAATAATAATTTAAATTTTTTTCCTTTCTTTTTACTCTATTTTCTAACCCAAATTGTGTTATAGTCACCTCCTTGGTGTTACCGCTAGGGCCCCTTATTGACTGTCCTGCTAAAGGCAAAAAAATCCTACCGTTTCCAGCAGATGTTGTCAGAGCTCCAGCCACTAGAAGCTTCTCAGTCTGCCATCTTCCGGAATCCTTGTATACATTAGTTCTACACGACACCTACCCAGTCCTTCTATGTGATAGCCAATGGCAACTCAACTCAGAATCAGTGAATGACTAGCCAGTCCCTAGATTGTCTGAGGAGGACTGTGCATAACTTAAAGTCTGTGAGTTTTGAGGAAATCTTTGAATACGAGTCAAAATTCAACCTTCTCTGAAAAAGCTGAATTCCTTCCAGTGTATGTTGAAACTTGTTGCATGTGTTTTTTAAGGCAAATTCTAGGACTGCATTTCTGTTTTATTTTTCAATTTTATTTATTTATTTATTTTTATTTCATCAGAGCACTGCTCAACTCTGACTTATGGTGGTATGGGGGATTGAAACTGGAACTGTGGAGCCTCAGGCATGAGAGGCTTTTTGCATAACCAATATGCTATCTACCCCCACAAAGCAAGTTTTAGGAATGTATAGTTGTTGGCCATTCTAGTATACTATTCATCTTCTTCAGTGAATACTTATTGTCACTATAGCATAGGTATGAGAAGCTCATGTGACTTAATATAGCTGACTATTATGAGCTATCATATTGGTGAGGGAGTTTTATGTTTTGATTCAGAAGAAGTTGCTAATATGTAAAATGGTTTTATATACCTAGTCCTTCAGAAGTCCTAGTTCTTTCTAAGGAGTATTTTTTTGTTATTATTGTTACAGTTCCAAAGCTTGTGTGTTTCATCCCACTACTCCTGAACCAATATTTGTCATTCTTTATTTCAGACAGAAAATATAAGAGGCAGAGAGAAGGGAAGAATCTTAATAGCGTTTCTTCACCATGCTTGTAGTTCCATCTGATGTTGTGGTGTTCCCATGTGGTATTGAATCTAGGATTTCACACAGGGTAATCTGTGTGCTCTACTAGCTGAGCTTTTGGGTTGTTGAAAAAGTCAGGAGTAGGGCAGTAGCACAACGACTTAAGCACACATGGTGCAAAGCACAAGGACCAACATAAGGATCACTGTTTGAGCCCCAGCTCCCCACTAGCAGGGGACTCGCTTCACAGGCAGTGAAGGTGAAGCAAGTCATCAGGTGTCTACCTTTCTCTCTCCCTCTCTGTCTTTCTCTCCTCTCTCCATTTATCTCTGTCCTATCTAAAAATGATGACATCAATAACAACAATACCTACAACCACAATGAAAAAACCACAAGGCCAACAAAAGGGAAAATAAATATATATAAAAAAGAAAAATTCATGACATATTTTTGCATAGGAGAGTATATAAAATATGTCATGACTTTTCCAATAGCTCAATAGTTCCCCAGTCCCTGATGGGGATTTTGACAGAGATAGGTAATTAAAGAGAGGCACTAAGCTCATATTTCCTTCTTATATCAATGAATGTCTAAAATAAATAGAGTAGACTGGCATATTTACAATAGATGCTCAGAATTCTGGAATCATATCTGCATTTCAATCCTGGTTCTCTATTTTTAAAGTAGGGGTATGTTTAGGTCTCTGTTTCTCTGTCTATAATATGAGAATGAGGACATTATTACCTTCTTTACCCTACTGTTATGCAACACACAGGGAATGTTCTCAACAAGAAAGAAGGCAAGAAACTGCTATTGGGTAGACAGCATAATAGAGAAACTGTAGTGACATGTTTGGGCTGAGAAGTGAGAGAGGATTCCTAGGCTTCTGGTATTAGCCTCTCAAGTAACTGTATATAATAACTGTTTACATAGACACGTTTCAGTAGATTTATATTCAGAAATATTACATTATAGTGCATTCATATGTTTGTAAGACATCAAGAAAAACCTTGAATATGAGTTCATTTTAACTATTCTATTGAATTGGGTCTGTTTTAGTGAGAGCTGAAACTTACACAGGTTTTCTATATTCGCTGAACATCCTTAAATGTGAAATAGCTTACCTACCATGATCCAAACATCCAAAGTTCTATTTCTAAAGCAGTCAGTCTTTATTGCCATTATCAGTGACTAATATATATATATATCTTCAATAAGGGTACATTTGGTCTCTCCCTATAGTGGGAGTCCTGTTTCTTAAAATACGTTGCTATGCTACAAATGCACTATCTTTGAAATTAGCCTAGCCTATACAAATCCAATAATGGAAACTAATAAATCTGAAAAAGATAAAAAAGCTTCAGTCCTTGTTCAAATTTGCCCTCTTCCTCTTCACATAAATATAATTTTCTTCCTTTGTTCCATTCCCCCCCTTTTTTTCAGAGAAAAAAACTCGGTGCTCTTACATAATTTGACATACAGAGAACATATTAATTGTAGTCTATAAACCTCCTTGATCCATGAATCCTCACATTTTACATAAAGACAACTTAATATTAGCACATTATAAATAAAAATTATCTCCAGGAACATATTTATTTGTGGTTAAAGAAGTACAAGGGACATTCTGAATATTGATTCATGTTGGAGGCATACTCCAACTAGTGTACACATCATGGAAATATCTGACATTAATTTACAAGAGTATTAAATCTTAGAAAAAACATCTAACCTTGTGGGGTAATATTTGACAGTGACAGCTGAAAGTTCCAGTTATAGTGTTCAATATGATTCTAAATTATAGCCTATTAAGTAGAATATCAACCAATCATATTGAAATAAATTCAATTTGGGATATTATACCTATAAATTTATAACTTATGCATACTTATATAAGTATGTCTTCCCATAGGAGATATATTTTAACTACCTGTTCTGTAATTTTTTTCTTTTCAAAAATTTTTTATTTATAAAATGGAAATTGACTAAACCATAGGATAAGAGGGGTACAAATAGAAACAATTCCCACCACCAGAACTCCATATCCCATCCCCTCCTTTGATAGCTTTCCTATTCTTTAATCATCTGGGAGTATGGACCCAAGGTCATTGTGAGATGCAGAAGGTGGAAGTTCTGGCTTCTGTAATTGCTTCCCCACTGAACATGGGCATGATAGGTCATACATACTCCCTGCCTAATTCTCTCTTTCCCTAGTGGGGAAGGGCTCTGGGGAAGTGGAGCTCCAGGACACATTAGTGGGGTTGTCTGTTCAAGGAAGTCTAGTTGGCATCATGCTAGCATCTGGAACCTGGTGGTTGAAAAGAGAGTTAGCATACAAAGCCAAACATATTGTTGACTAATCATGAACCTAAAGGCTAGAGTAGTGCAGATGAAGAGTTGGAGGGTCCTCCATTTTGTAGACAGCTAATAGGCATATTTTAGTTATATTCCAAAGGGCCTGTGGCTAGACTAGGTTTTATTTTTCTTTTTTTCTATTTTCACCTGAGCCTGAAATTTGATATGCATGTGGATACAAGTTATTTTCTGGGGAGATGATATCATGGCTGGACTCTGTACTATAGTAGCCTTCTGGTGGATCTTTTTGATCATCTCTCCAAACCCAAAATCTAGTCTACAAATTATTATTATAGAGCAATGTTGATTATAACATCCACATGCTAAATCCTTGATGATGCCTAATTGCCTGCCTAATAAATCCAGGTTTCTCAGCCTGTATTCACAATCCTGTGGTATTTTACCCTGTTCTAACTCAGCCTTATGTATATGCTATCTTTTTGTAACATTTACATTAAAGTTATCCCTTGAATAAGGCACTAATTATGCACACAGATGTCTGCTTCTATAAGAATAACTTATAAACAGGTATCTCTGTGTGTTATTTTTAATTTTTATTTATTATTTATTAATAAAAAGTAAACACTGACAAAACCATAGGATAAGAGGGTTACAACTCCACACAATTCCCACTATCAGAATACTGTATTCCATCTTCTTTGAGTATATAGTCTTCTTGAATTTTTTTATATTCTTTATTCAAATAGAAATCTCTATCTCACTTTTCCTTGATTATTTACAAGTTTTTATTTATTCATCTGTTTATTTAATTATTATTCATAAAAAGGGAACACTGACAAAAACCATAGGATAAGAGAGTTACAACTCCACACAATTCCCACCACCGGAACTATATATTCCATCCCCTCCCCTGATAGCTTTTCCTATGGGAGTATAGGCCCAGGGTCATTAAGGGGTACAGAAGGTGGAAGGTTTGGCTTCTGTAATTGCTTCCCCACTGAACACAGGCATTAGCAGTTCAATATATACTCCCTGCCTGTCTCTCTCATTCCCTAGTGGAGCAGGGTTCTGGGGAAGCAGGGCTCCAGGACACATTGGTGGGGTCATCTGCTCAGGGAAGTCTGGTTGGCATTATGTTAGCATCTGGAACCTAGTGGCTAAAATATAGAGCCAAAAAAATTGTTGACTAGTAATGAAGCTAAAAGCTAGAAAAGTTCATATGAAGAGTTTGGAGGGGTCTCCATTTTGTAGATAGTAGTCCTATTTTAATTATATTTCAAAGAGACCATGACTATACTATTTTTTTTCCTGAGCATATTTAAAAGTTTTAAGACTTGTACAATCTTGGTTGTCAGACATAGCAAATCCTCTGTCTTCTTTCACCAACAATAACTATAAAGATTCCCTACTCATGAATTCATTTGATTGTCATCTTTACAGGTTATACATAACTAGTACTTTGAGCAGAGGTCTTGGCCTTATAATCTATCTATGTATATTGAATTGGCTATTCTCTTTTCATGAGATTGATTCTCTAAGGAAACAAGTCAGACCTGTCGCACCTCATCTCAAACTCACAATGTATTCCCATTCATGTTAGAAGTAACTGCTGCTGGTGGACTCTCACTGGTGCATCCAGTATCCTGAGTGGTGGGCTCTGGTTATGCCCAACCTACTCTCACCTTTATTGTAAGCATCCTGATGGACTCAGTTTGTAGCCAATCAGTTTGTGCCATGCCAAGCTTGAAACAGATATAGCTAGGTATTGAGGTACAAGTTTGTTCAGGTCTGGTAGGAATTGGCCTATAACTCATTAACATAAAATATATGTAACTCCCAGCCATTAAAAATATTAATAAAATAAAAATAAATCAGAGTCCCAACAATGGCCTTTAGGACTCTATATGACCTGGTTCAGTTAAATTTCTAAATTTATAATTTTCCTGTTCTTTTTCTCAACTTGAGTGACTCCACTGTTACCTGCTTCCCTTGCTAGTTTTCAGTGCTCTTTCTCTTTATTTTCACAGGTCTTTGACTTCAGAGAGTACTTTACCCCAATATGTCCACTGGATTACTGCTTTCTTGATTCTTTTATATTTTTTCCCTTTAATATCATCTTGTTACTGAGAGTCACCTGTTGAATTTCCAGTTTAATTACATATATTATTTATTTAAAGAGATAACTATAGAAAAGGTAAATGAAAGTAATTTTGTCTTTTTTTTTAGATTAATACTTTTTTTCTATAAAAAGGAAACACTGACAAAACCATGGGATAACAGGGTACAACTCCACACAATTCCTACTACCATAACTCTGTTTCCTATCCCCTCCCTTGGTAGCTTTCCTATTCTTTAATCCTCTGTGAGTATGGACACAAGGTCATTGTGGGATGCAGAAGGTAGAAGGTCTGGCTTCTGTAATTGCTTCCCTGCTGAACATGGGTATTGACAGGTCAATCCATACTCCCAGCTTGCCTCTCTCTTTCCCTAGTGGGGAGGGATTCTGGGGAAGTGGAGCTCCAGGACATATTGGTGGGGTTGTCTGTTCAAGGAAGTCTGGTTGGCATCATGCTAGCATTTGGAACCTGGTGGCTGAAAAAAAAGTTAACATATAAAGCCAACCAAGTTGTTGACTAATCATGAACCTTTTGTCATTAAAGTTCGGGGCTCTAGTAGGCTGGGCTAGCTTTGTGGCAGTAGACAGAGACTCGAGGACACACGGCTGGGCAAAGAAGCTGTATTTCTTTACTCACGAACAATGATTCAAAAACTAAACCAAACCAATCACCACACAGATCTGTCCTTCATCCTTCTCCTCTGGCAGCACCAGCAAGAACTCTGGAAGTCCATAGGGGCAGGGGGCAGGGAATAAGGGGGCGCACAAAACTAGCAGGGGCCAAACCACAATCTCCCAGAGGCGGGGGGGGGGGGGCGAGACCAAACCAATGTGAAGCATAGCAACAATTCCCCCTTTTCTTTTTAACTAAATGACCATAGTATCAGGGGTGGGGTGAACAGAAACCTATATCATACAGGCATTTTTTTTTAAAGAAACTGGCAAAAACATGGAGGAACATGTAATCAAGCAACAAGAACCAGTGTGCTGCCAAGGGAAGGCCTGAGGGGGACCTTTTTTGCCTCTGGGGGGCGTTACTTGCCTCAATGAACAGTTTCTAGCATGGGGGGAGGGTAAAACCTAGAGTCTCAAAGCAGCTGGCTGCAGTCAGTCTTTGAGAAACCCAGCAGCATAAAGGGAAGCTGCTAGTTTTGTGCAAAGTGTCCAAGAGGTGTACCAGTGAGTCCGATAGAAGTGCAAGTCCAAAGCAGATGTCCACAGAAGAATGCCAGGGGTTGGAACGTTGTATGAGGAAGGTCAGCTGCTGGAATTCCACTTTTCTGTAGAGAACTTGACAGCTGCAATTTAGTTACTATGAAACAAAACTTGTAGCAGGTTAGAAGTTTATTACAATTGATAACTCTATTACAATTGGAAGTCTTTTTTAGTATGATTTTAAGGTTGTTTAAAGTTTAAAAAATAGAATGTGGAAAAGTAAACATAAGAACCATGCAAAGAAAAAAGCCTCAGGCATGAGAATCATTAGCATAACCATAGCGCAATCTAACGTTTCTAATTGAAAAGGAATTTGAGAGTTTTACATATCAACAATGTCTTTTTAACCTTTTGTTACACCCATTCAAGATGGAGACACACTCTAAGTGTGCACAGGTTTTTTTTAGACCAACTTAGTTAAATTATATTGATTTTAACTAATTTTTACCTCACCTCAGACTTTAAATGTAAGTTAATTTTATCTTTATGAGAATTATGTTGAAAACCTTTTTCATTTAACTCTGTCTGGTAAGAATATAGCCTTAAAGTTACATTTTTAACCTTAAAGTTAATGTTTACCAAACTTTAAACACACACATAAACATGGTCTTTAATACACAGGGAGAGAAACCTTTGTTACAAAGACATGTCATTTTAAACACGAATTTAGATCTATACTGTCTTAGCCGTCTGGGGAGTGCATTGTCCAGTGGTGGCTTCTTGGGCAGCTTCACTTCAAGGAATTGTAGGTAGTGATCTCTGCAGGAATCTCTGTGTATTCTAGCTTTTCTGACTTCAGAGCCGAGTTGGGGATCTCAGCCAGGGGTCCCAGTTTCAGCAAGGAGCCCGCGGTCTCCGGGTGGTCCAGGATCTGTCCAGACTTCATAGGAGGAGGGTGGGCGGGCTGGCCATGCAGAAGGCGTGGGCCAAGGTGCCCAGGGTGGTGGCCATGATGGGATGCAGCCCTGCCTGCCATGCCTGCTGCCCTGCTCTCAGCAGCCGAGCAGCATGGGAGGAGCCCACACCCAATGCCCTGCGCCACGCAGCAGAAAGCCGGCTCATGCGGGCTGGCATTGGGCGGAAACCACAGAGTGGTCCAGAGATAAATGTTCCAGAAACAGCAAAACAGTCTCTTAAAGAAAGTGCAGAGGCCTTTGGAAACCTCTTCACAAGTAGAAAAGAAGGCCACTGTAGATAGGTAGGCAAAGTCTTCACTTATCTGGGGGGATGCGCAGGTCAGGTCCACGTGGGCACCATTTGTCATTAATGTTCGGGGCTCCAGCAGGCTGGGCTAGCTTCGTGGCAGTAGACAGAGACTCGAGGACACACGGCTGGGCAGAGAAGCTGTATTTCTTTATTCACGAACAATGATTTAAAAACTAACCCAAACCAGTCACCACACAGATCTGTCCTGCATCCTTCTCCTGAGGTGGCGGCCAGAACTCTGGAATTCTGTAGGGGACAGGGGGCGGGGAATAAGGGGGTGCGCGAAACTAGCAGGGGCCAAACCCACAATCTCCCAGAGGCGGGGGGGGGGGCGAGACCAAACCAATGTGAAGCATAGCAACAATGAACCTAAAGTCCGGAGTAGTGCAGATGAAGAGTTGGGGTGATCCTCCATTTTGTAGATAGCTAGTAGGCATATTTTAGTTATATTCCAAAGGGCCTGTGGCTCTACTATTTTTTTTCCCTGAGCCTAAAATCTGATATGCAGGTGGATCTAAGTTATTGTCTGGGGAGAGAATGTTATGGCTGGGTAAAGGACCAGGAAGCTGCATCAGGGAAGAAAGTAGCTCCCATTATGGGAATGTTGTATAAATATTGTTGACTGTAAACTCCATCAATTTGTTGTGATCTGGGGCCCATATTCAGCTTAGGAGCTATGTTGGCCCCCATAGGACATTTCCCTCAACTTGGATAAACAATGGTAGAGAATGTTCCACCCTCCCTAGGGAGACTGGACAGCATACTCTATGTTACACCTAAGGAAGATGGGTCCTGATATTGGGGCAGCTTGGAACGTTCCTACTCATGACTACAGAATGTGAGCTCAAATCTACAGGGCAGTAATTTTGTCTTTTAAAAATGTGTTTGTATAATTCAGTATTGACTCAGTAGTTTCAATTAAGAGAGAGTGTAGTTATGTGTAAACAACTATACTTGAATCCATCAACCCCCCCATTCCTAATAAAGTGAATAAAGACATTATAATAATAGTGATGCAAGGATTTATAGCAATGATATCTGTAACATAGAAACTGATATAAGTGGTTGATGTAAGGACAAGAAAGGAAAACAAGGTGAAATTTGAACTGGGTGTGATATGTTGCACCAAAGCAAAGGACTCAGTGGAAGGAGGGGAAGGCAGGGATTGGTGAAGGCTTTGGGGTCTTGGTGAATGACGGTGAAAAACTACCTAAGTTGGGAGTGAGAGTGTTCTGCAGATACCTATCACAAGGAGATGATAAGTTGTACCCATGTGCCAACAACTGTGCAATTAGTCCCCAAATAATAAAACGTTTGGAACAAGCAAAGAAATAGTAGAGTTCTATCTCCTTCCTGTCTCAAAAATATAACTTGCTCAATTTTTCTCCACAGTATATCTCATCAGGGGGACTGGATGGTGGCGCACCTGGTTGACCACACATGTCACAATACTTATCATCTGAAACTGTGCTTAATTTTCTTTTTGACTCTCTAGATTCAGTTCGTTCTACTGTACCCTGGGAGGTTCATCTGTATGGGCTACTAAATGATGACAATATAATCACCTGACCTCCTGGATTCCAGTTAGTTTTAACTAACTAGTGGGCACTGGCAGGAGATCAGACTATGGGAGAGGATCAAGGCTGGAGTATTAATTCCCTGCTTCCAGTCTTGCCATTCTGCTCTATGATGGTGACTGTTTCTTCTTCCATAGCCACACCTCTCTCAGGATAATGCTGTAGTAGCTACAGGTTTCTCTCACAGGGTTCTTGTGACTTCTCCTTTCCTCTAACTAGGGAGTGGGGAAACAGTATTCTGCTAGAGAACACTGGATATTTATAACATCATTTGCAGGCCATACACAGTTATCAACTTGAAAATTAGCACTTAATGTTACTATGAGAAAAACTCTGGTTGCCTTGGCAAGGCCATACCAAATTATTTCTCCCCATGGAGTGGATATTCCCCACACTGCATCACTTAAGCCCTAGAATGGTAGCAACTTTTTGCTTTTGCTAACTCTAACACACTTCCTTACACTTTCCTGTAACACATTTATAATCAATCTTTTCATTTAGCTGTACTGTCTCACAAATTACTCCCCATGACTGAGTCATCTATATTCTGCAGAGACCTCAATTTGTTTGTTTTTTGAATATCTCCTCTTCTACACACACACACACGCACACACACACACACACACACACACACACACCAAGTGTAGGGATTTTTTTTACTAGAACAATACCAGTTATACTAGGTAATTGATCGATAATAGATAATAAATAACTAGACATTCTTTAATTCTTTGTTTTTTTTTTAAGGATTTATTTGTTATTATTGAAAGTATTATTGAAAGAGATAAAGACCACAGCACTTCTCAGCTCTGACTTATGATGGTACCAGAGGCTTAACTTGTGATTACGAGGCCTCCTGCATCTACATCTGGTGTTCTACTGCTGCATATTATTTCCTGTATCTCTTTTTCATTTGTATAAGTAATTAATGAGATGGAGAAGTGAGGAACTATAGCATTATAACAACAAAAATTTTATAAATCAGTATTTCCTGAACAAAGTGATATTGGACTTGATATAATACATTAATGAGGTAGACATTATTCTCTCCATTTTGCAGGAAATTGAGGTTGAAAGAGAAGTTACTTAGATTGTGTGGCTACTATGAGATAATACTGACTGGAATAATTGTCCTGTGTTGTATTGCTGCCTTGCATTATTTTTTTCATGATATTGCATAATATCTATACAACATGAAATATTGTTAATTTTATTGTACTATACCATGATATAGATTATGTCACATTGTTTGTGAATTCCTTAGGTGCTACTACTGTAGTTACAAAATACATGTGGAGAAAGGTTTTTGCTTTTAGCAAGCAATAAGTTTAATTATCCCATCATCTAGTAAAGAAAAGATAGTTTACATTTATTTATTTATGTATGTATTAGCCTCCAACATTATCACTAGTACTTAGTGTCTGAATTAGGAATCCACAGCTCCTGTAGCCCCCCCCCCCCACTTTTTTTGTATAGGACAGGGAGAAATTGAGTGTGAAGGGGAAGATAGAGAGGAAGAAAGATAACCATCTGTGGACCTGATTTCCCACTTGTGAAGCGAGATACACGTGGGAGCCAGGGTCAAACCAGGATCCTTGCATGGGTACTTACATTCTGTAATATGTGTGTTTAAATCAATGTGCCACTTCCCGGCCTCCAAGAAAAGACAGTTTAAATGCAGCACACATATTAAATACAAACTAAACATAAATGCTGTTGGCTTATAAGGTTGTTTCTTGAACCTATTTGTAGAACTATTTCAGCAAAGTTGTAATACATCTTCAGTGGGATGAGAGGCTGGAGTTAGGGCCAGAGAAATGACTTACTCATAATTATCTGTCAGGAAGTGCTTTTAATCCCAGAGGAGTTTGTTGATGTAAGGCAGAGAGAAACCCAGTTCCCACAACTACAAGCAAGGATTCTTGTCCTTGTGTTGTGCCAGACTAGTTGGCTCTAGGGACCATGATCCATGCTCTTATGAAAATAAAACATTCCACATTTATATTCCTCTAACCTCACAGTAATATTCTTCTCTATATGACTCCCCCTTCACAGCTAGATCTCTGGTGGTATCAGGTATGGGGAGAGAAATGTGCTAGAAGATTAATGTCTTTTAAGAGAACAAGATTTTAATCATAAACCTCAAACAAACTGGAAGTAAGGGCGTTTACAATTTTCAAATGAAAATAACCAAAATGTTCTTATTATACATGAAGAAAAAAATTATATTCAGACTACTCTTCAAGGATGTGAGCATTCTAAATCATTAAAAAGTGCTTTGTCATCTGTCAGTTGTCTCATGGGAAGAAAAGGAGTCATCATTCTAGAATCTTTTCCAACATAAAAAAGCAGCCCAGAGAGAGGCTGCTACCAGTCACTCAGCTAACAAAAGCATATTGTATATCTCTTGAGTCCCAGTTGAAGCACAGGGTACAGGGAATACAGTGATGAGCTAGATGGGCATGGACCCTGGGCTCAAGGTAGTAATGTTAGATATGGAATTAGTGAGTTATTTATTGATATGCAATGGATTATTAAGGCGAAGGGAGGAGTGTCGTAAGGGATTATTAGAGGAAAAGTTCATTTGGTTAGTAAAGTCAGGAAATAACCTGGAGGAAAAAGAGTCTGGAAAGATGAGTCAATATCAACATATGAGTTATATGCTCATATCCATATATTTTGTGTTCATAATTATAAACCCAGAAATAGCACAGGACTTTGCAGATGCTGGCAGAGTTTTATCATTGACATATAGCAATCTAACTTTAATAGTTACAATTAAATTAAGCAAATAGTAACAATCAAGTACTAATAATCTGTCAGTTTCATCGTTAGTCATAATTATATTGGTTTGTTGGACTCTTCTGAATTATTTTGTTTCAAATACATTGACTTAGTCTGTAGTCATCTAGGAGTATAAATCTAGGAGTGAGTCATCTTCAGTAACACTGAAGATGACTCACTCAAGATTCTGGTTCCTTGGTAGGAAGGACTGGTAGTTTTAGGCTCTTCCAATTGGATGGGAACCATGGACCTCTTTCCGTTTCCATGGATATTACAGATTTTCTCATGTGTCCAAAGTACAGATGTGGAAGCTGTCATGCCTTTTAAGACTTAGGTGGGGTCCTGGAGTAGGGCACTAGTGCTGTGTCTTAGTGGTTACTGTGAGCCCCATAATTTATTTAGCCAATTCTTCTGTATTAGGCATTACGCCAGCTCCCCTGCATTGCTTGATACTATGGCCTATTTACATAATCATTGTTTTGCCTGAAAGATCCCCACCCATGGCTGCAGGGTACATTAATCCCACCAGCCTTCTGCCTTCCCAGAGTGCCTTTTTTTCTCCACCCCCTTTCCTAGCCAATCCCATTCCCGACTTGCCACTTCCATTTTTACCCTATAAAGCCTGCTGCTGTTCCTGGTTTCACTGTCTTTCTCTTTCGGGTCCCAACCTGGAGAAGATCTGGAGAAGGGCTGGTGTGCATAGCAAGAGGCACCCATTTTGCTAGCTCCATGTGGCTTAAACCCTCTGTGCTCACACCCAATTCTGGGGTGTCCACATCATTAAAGAATTGTATTACCACACCGCCATGAGTTCTTTGTCTCTGTCTCTCCCTCTGGTGAAGCTAGCCCATCATTACTGCTTAGTGTAAGACTCATTATTGGAGGAGACTACACAAGACACTGCTAATTAAAAGGTGTGGTAATTGAGGACTCATCTTTAGACAATGGCCACCATTTTAGACACACATTTAGTTTTTAGCAATAAACAGGCATTAGTCTGTGTGTAAAGAAGGGCTTAGGCATCAACCTTGATGATTGGAAGGCAGATGCAAGTACATGAAAGACTGGGGAGTTCAGAGTACAGAGGAAAAGGGGAAAAGTTATAGAAGAATAAACTGGAGAATTAAACTATAGAGAGGAGCCAGGATCATGCTGAGACTGGAGTCTGGCTACAGCTGAACTTTTCTGTTATGTAAACTAATCAATTCTCTTTATCCCACTGCCACTTTGATTCTTTGAATCAAGAAGCCTCACTAATGATAGGAAGGTGACAAATCATCCTGCCCAAGAGAAGGCTCTGGGTGTGACCTCACCACTGAGTGCAGAACTGGTTAGAAACAACCTGTTCTGTACAAATGCTGAGCATTATGATGATTCCTGATGTGCATGCTACACATTCACCCAGAGGAGGACAGATTCTGCCCCTGACATCAAAAAGAGAGAAGTCTGTGGGTGGATGTTCCTAATGGCTTCAGAAAGCCCTTTCCACATCTATAATTAACATCAACAGCCTACAACAATTCCATATCCTTGCAGTTAACTGGTCAAAAACTTTAAAGGCAAATCCCTGTGATGTGAATGTGTCTGTTGGTTTCCTTTAGTTATAGTTACAGTGTTCTGAGTCCTAAACTAACAAGGCCTTTAGGGCTCCTTTAATATAAGTTCATTTAGCAGATTCAATAAGATTAAATTATGCAAAATGCTCAGCACAGTACCTAGTCAGAACCTAACAAAGCCTCAGGAAGTTAACTTTGTGGGATTTTTTTTTTTCTTATCACTGTTTGATTTTAATTATATATTCCTAAATGCTCTGTTGAAAGTAGTTTAAAATATATCTTGCCTTTTTGACCTCCCCTTCACCCACCACCCCCCCCAAAATAAAGATTCAAATAGAAAATATAGATATGGCTAAATCAAATGTTAAGAAAATTTCTCTAGGTCTGGTCCTGGGCCAGGCTAAAGCCATCCTTTTATGAGGCAGTCTCAGGGAATTTGAATAAGGTTAATTATGCACCTTCTCTTTGCATATAGTGTTTTCTCTGCATGGAGTAATCTCAGCTCCACCATTTTCATGTGTTAACTCAAATTTTATTCCTCAGTGAAGCCTTCTCTACCCTCAGTCTAAGTCAGTTTGTGTTCCTGCATAATATATGTATGTTTAATTAGATATGTGTATTTGTATAATAATGGACTCCCTGAATACCTAGAGGTGACACAGTTATTTATAGTGCACAGGACCTGCAAGCATAAAGTATCAGGTTTGATCCCTGCAATGTATAGGTCAGAGTGATGCTTTGGTTCTTTGCCTCCCACTTTCTCAAATACATCAATCAATCTAAAGAAAAAAAATTAACTAGCAGTGGAATCCCTCACTATAATATAAGCTTCATGAAATCAAGACCCAAGGGGTTTTGTTTCATTTCCTTCCTCTTAAATACCCAGTATAGGACTTGACATATAGTATGTGCTCAGTAAATTCTGATTGAGTAGATGAATAGGGAGAATAACAAATGCTATTTATTGGATCAAGGTAGGCCATCCCAGAGTAATCATTAGAACTTAGGAAAGTGGGAGGTAAATATTTCTGGGAAATCATGTGAAAATAATCCTTTGCTTTTACCCACCTCTTTATTTTATTTTATTATTATTATTATTAATTTTTAACCAGAGCATGCTCAGCTCTGGCTTATGGTGGTTCAGGGGATTGAATCTGGGACTTTGGAGCCTCAGGCATGAGAGTTTCTTTGCATAACCATTATGCTATCTACCTTCCAACCTACCCACCTCTTTAATCAATTGATTAATTGACCTTTGGGGTGGGAGTTGATTGTTTTAAGTTTTTCTCTCTACGAATAATATCCTCCCCTAGAAGAATAGTTCTTACTTAAAGAAGAGATAGGCACAGTGACAAAGGCCCTTGTCCTCTTGTCAAAATGTAAACAAACAAGTTCTCTTCTAGTACTCCATGCAGACTACCCTGCATAAGACAGTTTAAGAAAATATATTGCTACAGGAATTGTCCATATCAGTCATCTCCACACTGTATGCCAGGTATCTGCTCTCACTTTACTTTGCCAATTCCTTGTTAGGGGACTGATGTTCAGAGAAGCAAAGGAATGTGCCTTGTTCATGCAATTACATGAATGTGCCTTGTTCATGCAAATAAAGTAATGCTCCATAACACCTAGGCCTCCTTTCTAAAACTTTTCTGTGAAAAGCCTTAATAAGAGATATTATATTAATAGAATCTTGTTTAAATATGTTGGCTATCTATAGAGGTTATTCATCTAGGATTATTTGTATTTAGTAGCATACTTCCAGGTATAGGCAATAACGTGCAGTGGTTTTAAAAATATGTCTTGGGATCATTTTAGCAAAGGAACTTACCCTCAGATGGAAATAAAATGGAAATACTTGCTTCATAGAATTGTTGGGAAGACTTCTTTAGATACCAACTATGATATATTCAGTGCTAGATATACAGTAATGACCCAGCTAGGGAAAGTTGTCTTTTTCTTCTGTGAGATTTTCTTTTTTGTATGATTACCAAAAAAAAAAAAAAGTGATAATATTGTGAACAGCAAAAGTGAGTGAATTATTTTCCAATAAAATTGCAAAAGCAAGCAAGAAAACCTTTATTCCCTAAATCATTAAGCCCTTATGTGAGTAAGCCAGAGTTATTGCTTCTTAATTAGTGGTGTTTGCACTTAAAACTATACCTCTCTTGCTTTTTCATGTCTAGTACAAAACTGTCTTATGAGTATGGATTCAAATCATACGTATTTATAGCCAAGACTTTTACAATCCCTTTGTTTAGAGGAAATAGCCTGTCGTTACAAAAAATTTTGAGTTGGAGGCAGAAAACCTAAGGTCATAGTCTAAGTCTATCACTGGTAATTGCATGAACCAGGCACATTCCTTTGCTTCTCTGAACATCAGTCCCCTAACAAGGAATTGGCAAAATGAAGTGAGTGCAGATGCCTGACATACAGTGTGGAGATGACTGATATGGACAATTCCTGTAGCAATATATTTTCTTAAACTGTCTTATGCAGGGTAGTCTGCATGGAGTACTAGAAGAAAACTTGTTTGTTTCTCTTTATGTTGGGGATTTGATAGTTGTATGCACCTAGAAAAAACTCCATATTTCTTTAAGTTTGTTTTCCTCTGTGTAGAAAAATTAATTGCTTTTTTTAGTAGAGAGTTTATTTATACTATTTATTTTCTCAGTTCAAACTGGACTATAAAGAGACAAAAGTACTTATTATTACAAAGTTGCACAGGGATTAATTATATCTTACACAATGCCCAGGTATCAAGTTTTGTTAAAAAAAAAATCTGTAATTTCTTATGACCCAATGCCCACTGATATTCATCTTTCTTTTATGCATACATCTAACAAATAGTTCTCTGCCCATTGTTGGGACCATAGCTTAACTGGTACAGCATTGGATTTGCATGTCTGAATTTCCCAGTTCTGTCTCTTGGCTCTAGAAGTCGCAGAGTAGTGTTCTGGATGGTTTTCCTCTCTCTGTTTGTGTCTCATCTGAAGCTTTCTCCTCATATGTAATGAATAAAATAAATATTTTTTTAAATTGCTTTATTGGGGATATTAATGGTTGACAGTAAATGCAGTTTTTATTTTTTTATTTTATTTTATTTATTTATTATTTTCCCTTTTGTTGCCCTTGTTTTTTTCTTATTGTTGTTGTAGTTATTGTTGTTGTTATTGATGTCATTGTTGTTGGATAGGACAGAGAGAAATGGAGAAAGGAGGGGAAAATAGAGATGGGGAGAGAAAGACAGACACTTGCAGACCTGCTTCACCGCCTGTGAAGTGACTCCCCTGCAGGTGGGGAACCGGAGCCTGCAAGCAGGATCCTTATGCTGGTCCTTGCACTTCACGCCATGTGCGCTTAACCCGCTGCACTACTGCCCAACTCCCGTAAATGTAGTTTTTAATACACTTGTAAAATCTCTCAGTTTTCTGCAAAAAAACTCTCACTTCCAGGCTATGTCCTCCTCCACCATCAGAGCCTCTTCAGCTCTCAGAGTCCTTTAAGAATCTATAGCTAGGGAGCTGGGCGGTGGTGCAGTGGGTTAAGTGCAAGGACCTACATAAGGATCCTGGTTTGACCCCTGGCTCCCCAACTGCAGGGGGTTCACTTCACAGGTGGTAAAGCAGGTCTTCAGGTGTCTATCTTTCTCTCCCCCTCTGCCTCCCCTTCTTCTTTCCATCTCTCTCAGTTTTATCCAACAATGACGACAGCAATAACATCAACAATACTAACAATGACAATGATGATGAACAACAAGGGCAACAAAAGTGGGGGGAAAATAATCTATAGCTAGGATCTCACCCATTGTGATGTACCATATACTTTGCTAGGAGCAGGGACAGAGAAAAGACATGCTCTAGCAGAGAACCATCAAGGAAACAGAAGATTGTGTCATAGAATACAAAATAGAGTGGTTAAGTTTAAGATAATTAGAACATGAAATAGTAAGGAAGATATGAAACTAAAGATAAAGGTAGATGAGTTTGACCACTGAATTTAAATTCAGAGGATATAAAGAAGAAAGGTATATAGAAGATGGTACAGCAAGACAACAATTCATCTTAAACATATGGCACAGGGGTAGTTTTTCAAAATTCACATGCAGGATAGCTAAAATACAATCACTTTTTTGTCATTCTGTACCACGGAGAAGAGAGAGAGGAGGTCCGGAGTGAAGAGGGAACACAAATCTTTATTTGTGCTAGCACCTCAGAGTTGGGTGAGAGAGAAGCAGGTTGGGCCACATGGAGGTAGCGAAAGTGGCCGCCTCACGCAGTAACCTTTCCTGCATCTAAGCACCAAAGTGAAACGCTGGCAAGAGAGAGAGGTGCGGAAGAAGGGCTTTTATAGGAGTAGCTTTCACGGGAATGGGAAGGGGGAGGACTAACCATAGCACTCCAGGATAGGATAATAATTCTCGTGAGAGGGAGTTGGGCAGTGGCGCAGTGGGTTAAGCGCACATGGCGCAAAGCGCAGGGACCAGCGTAAGGATCCTGGTTCAAGCCCCTGGCTCCCCACCTGCAGGGGAGTCGCTTCACAGGTGGTGAAGCAGGTCTGCAGGTGTCTATCTTTCTCTCCCCTCTCTCTCTGTCTTCCCCTCCTCTCTCCATTTCTCTCTGTCCTATCCAACAATAAAGCAACGTCAACAATGGCAATAATAACCTCAACGAGGCTGCAACAACTAGGGCAACAAAAAGGGGGAAAAATGGCCTCCAGGAGTGGTGGATTCATGGTGCAGGCACCGAGCCCAGCAATAATCCTGGAGGAAAAAAAAAAAAAACTCTCGTGAGAATGGGAGGGGGGAGGAGTAACCAAAACACTCCAGATATCTCGAGGATATAGACAATGCCCTGAGGGCACAACATGGCAGAACAGGCACTCCAAGAATGTCCCCACTCTTGAGGGAACTAGCAGTAGCCTGAGGGGACAACATGGCAGATGTGACTGCATCTGCACAATTTCCCAGCAACTTTTTATGAAAAAAAAAAAAACTCTTACACAGTGGGATATTTTAAATATTTCAGGAAGAGTTTATTGCTGTTGTTGTGCAGCTTGGTAGTTTATTAAACCAGAAAAAGCTGAATTATTTAGAAAAAACTTTAAAAATTTTAGTAATTTGTTTATTCTATTGATCAAAATACAGATTCAGTTACTGGAACATAATATGACAGATCTTTGGAGTGCATGAAACATTTTTCTGGGACATTTTCCTCAATTAGATTTCTTTAGCTTTAGGTATAACTCTAGAAATACTGTGTGATCAGAAATTGCTTTGCCACTTGCTTTTTTCACTTGGTAAAGTTACCTATAAAACCCTACATCATTTTTTCAAAAACAATATATAGATAAAAAAGTCCAACTTATTTTTCTATATTCATACCTTAGTATTAGGACCCGGGAACTAAATGTACTTATGACAGTTTCTGATGTAGCTCTGTGTGGGCCACACATTAAAATGCTTCATTAAACCATCAAAAAGTAAGTTGACCTTTAACAGGAAAGAATGTCTTGTACCAGATGTGTAATCATGAAGTTACAAGTTATTCAAAGAACACATTTCTGATATCCAATAATGTAAATTAATATGATTTTTTATTCTAAAGCTTACACAATAGTCTATATAGGGTCCTATTTCAGCACATTTCTCAACTTTTTATTTAGCACTTTATAATAACTGTTTATAGACACTATGATAGGAACACGAGTTATGTCAAAGAACTAAACACAGTAGTAGATGAGGTCAGAAAGGTAATGCAACAGTAGGGACAGATCTTTTAAGGAGTATATAGGATCATGAAAATGGAAGAGAGGGAAAAGAAGAAACAGCTTTTATTAGAATTTCATGTGTACTATTTTCTTTTTGATACTTCATCAAATTGCTATGAATACAGTGGTTTAGAACAACACAAAGTTAATTGTCTTGCAATTCAATAGATCTGAAATCTTAGTTGGGTATCCTGGGCCAAAATCCAGGTATAAAAAGGACTTGTTTCGTTATGGATAATTCAGGAAAATCTCTTTTATTGTTTTTTTATTTTTTCTCCTCAGATACCTCCATACCTTGCTTAGAACTCCCTTCATTCTTCATATAAAGCAATGTTCAGTCAAATCTTTCTAAAGCTACATCGTTTCCGCCCCTGATTCTTCTGCTTCTTTCTACCACATTTAATGACAATACTGAGGCTGGGTGGTAGCAAATTTGGTTGAGTATATATACATATAGGAGTTGTATTTAGGTCAAGATCATCTGGGTAATCCAGGGTAATCTCCCCTATGTAAAATATTTGGCTATATTTTTTAATATATCAAATTCTGGAAATTGGGACATTAATATATTATAGAAGTGGAGAACATTATGAAACCCTATTAGACAGAAATTGTAGACCCCCACATTAAATACATGAGTCCAAATATTTAGGGAATGATATCCAGGAATCTTTTTTTTTTTTTTTTTGGAGCTTAAGTGAACAAATTTTAATTTTAGGGGATAAAATTCTGAAAGTATTTTAAGCCATAAGTAATTTAAAAAAGGAACAGTATTTATACTTATGTCTTGTGTTAAAAAAACAAATGTTCATATAAATTACACAATGCCTGTTTTGATCTTTTTCTTTTATAATCAGAAGCTTTTCAATTTGTTCCTCATTATAATTGATATTTGTCCATGCCATCCTACGTGGTAAATGGATTTTTAAAAACTATCACACAAAATCTTTGTAATCTATCAAATATTTCAAAATAAGAATTTTCACTTCATCAGGTAACCACAGTGGTATAAGAGGTAAACTCTTTTAAGACATTCTTGCTCAAAAACATGTCAAATGGGAGAACCTAGCAATATTTTCTCTTTCTACAATTCACAAGACTTTTCTGTACTACGTATGGTGGTATAAAAAATGAAAATGATAAAACAAGACAATGCCTTAGTATAGGGAATTTCAGATTAAGTTTCCAGTGGTTGTTATGCAACCAGTTTAAACCTTTCCCAATAATTTTTTTTTTTAAACATAGGTTGACATAGACTGTTTCCAATAATGGAAAACCATTTTCAACAATGGTTTACCAGTCTTGTCTAATATCAGAAGTTCAGCTGAGATGGTTGTAAATGAAATGAATGGTTGAAGTAATGAATGAGAGTATCAATTCTGGAACATTCTGGCTTAAAATACTATCTTTAATTTCACAAAAAAAAAAGAAAAGAAAAAGGAAAAAATAAAGAAAACAACAAAAAACAACCCACAGGTGCATTATTTTGAAAAGCAATGAAGGGCATGCACCTCTACTAGCAGATTCAGCACTTCTGACCAAGTAGGACACCAACTTCTTAAAAAATATGTTTCATGCACTGTACTGGTATTTTGTTTTTTAAATGTAAATTTTAATACATTATTTCTTTTTCAAACTCGAACGGGAACCAGAATAGGATGATCCAGAAGATGACCTGTGGTGCCTTTCAGGTGACCGTGATCTTGTTCGTCTTTTTTTGCGATCACCAGATGAAGAAGATCTAGAACGACTTCGCTTTCTGTTCCTCTCAGGAGAAGATGATGAACTTGAATAAGATCTTTTTTCGTGGGGAAGAAGAGCCCCTGTGGGACCTGGAGCTGGATCTTGATTTCGACCCACGAGATCTCGAACGTTCTCTGGAACTGGAACGAGACCTTGACTGAAATGAATGAACTTCTTGAACGGGACCTGGACCTAGACCTTGAACTTGAGGGGGAGGATGAGCGTAATGAAGATTGTGAATGTGAAGATCGAGATTTTGAACGACTTCATCTATTAGATTTCTTTTTATTACTATCTTCCTCTTCACTGGCATCAAGATTATATTTTGAGAGATCAGCATCATCTTCATCCTCATCCTCATCTAATTTATATTTAGAGAGATCTTCATCCTCGTCCTCTTCTTCACCCTCAGATTCTTTGTCTTCAACTTCCTTTAAAATAGATGCAGGACCAACTGCCTTCCCTCTGTATTTTTTCTTTTTACACCCAAATTCATCATATTCACCATCAGATTCTTCTCTTTCTATATATTCAACATTTTCTCTTTCATTAAAACCACCACCATATCCTGTTCGTTTTTCTAACTTTGCATACTTCGGAGTATTACACATGTTACACTCTGACCTTCTTGCCCAATTTACATTGCTGCAAGTTTTACACTACCAGTCATTAGCACTGAATAGGCCTCGGCTCTTTTCTGCAAGTGTCTTTCCTATTTCAGTGCCCTCAGCTTTCATCATCTTAGCCTCAGTTGTCTTCTCTCGACCACATCTATTACAGCTAGTTCTTCGGGCAAAGTTTACATTTCCACAATTTTTGTTAGGGCAAATCCAGTCGCCGTCACTGACTCAGAAATTCTTGGTCGACATCTTGGTCACCGCCACCACAAGCCCTAGGAATCTGTTTTATGCACAGTCATTAGTGATTCTGGTATTTGTTTTTATTTTTTTCTGACATTTCACTTAGCATAATCACCTCAAGATCCATTCATGCATAGTGTAGCAAAAGAAAATATTAAATTATTAAAAAATAACTGAATAGTATTTCATTCAGCATATATACTATATCGTCTTTATCTAAATATCTGTCTATGAGCATTTAGTCCATTTCTGTTTATTTATTTATAAAATGGAACTATTGACAAAACCATAGGATAAGAGGGGTACAGCTCCATATAATTGCCACCACTAGAACTCTGTATTCAATACCCTCCCTTGAAAGCTTTCCTATTCTTTGTCCCTCTGGGAATATGTACCCAGGATCATTATGGGGTGCAGAAAGTGGAAGGTCTGGCTTCTGTAATTGCTTCCCCACTAAACAGGGGTGTTGACAGGTTGATCCATACTCCCAGCCTGTCTCTCTTTTTCCCTAGTGGGGTAGGGATCTGGGGAGATTGGGCTTCAGGACATATTGGTTGGGTCATCTGCCCAGGGAAGTCAGATTGGCATCATGACAGTGTCTGAAACCTGGTGGCTGAAAAAGACTTATGATACAGGGCCTGGTGGTGGCGCACCTGGTTGAGTGCACATTACAGTGTACAAAGACCCAGGTTTGCACCCGCGGTCCCCACCTGCAGGGGGAAAGCTTTGCAAGTGGTGAAGCAGAGCTGCAGGTGTCTCTCTGTCTCTCTTCCTCTCTATCTCCCCCTTCCTTCTTGATTTATGGCTGTCACTATCCAATAAATAAATAAATAAAGATAATTAAAAAATAAAGTGTTTTTAAAAAGAGTTAAAATAGGACTACTATCTGCAAAACGGAGACCCCCCCCCAACTCTTCAAATGAAATTTTCCAGCCTTTAGGTTCATGATTAGTCAACAAGTTTTTTTGTCTCTATATGTTAACTCTTTTTTTCAGCCACCAGGTTCCAGATGCTAACTTGATGCCAACGGGACTTCCCTGGGCAGAAGACCCCACCAATGTGCCCTGCAGCCCCACTTCCCCAGAATCCCGCCCCACTAGGGAACGAGAGAGACAGGCTGAGAGTATGGATCGAATTGCCAATGCCCATGTTCAGCGGGGAAGCAATTACAGAAACCAGACCTCCCATCTTCTGCACCCCATAATGATCCTGGATTCATACTCCCAGAGTGGTAAAGAATAGGAAATCTATCAAGGGAGGGGGTGGGATATGGAGTTCTGATGGTGGGAATTGTGTGGAGTTGTACCCCTCTTATCCTGTGGTTTTTGTCAGTGTTTCCTTTTTATAAATAAAAAAATTTAAAAAAAGATATAAGGCAGAACAAATTGTTGACTAATCATGAACCTAAAGACAAGAATATTGCAGATGATTATTTATGGTCTCTTTTGGAAGAAGCTAGTGCAACTAATTTTAAAATTAGTGTTTTATATTCTTGTATTTATATCATTATAGTAGTTTCATTTTGAGTTTTTGAGGAGTCTCCATACTATTTTCTGTAGAGATTGTACTGATTTACATTCCTAGAAACAATGCATGAGTATTCCTTTTTCTTCTTATACTTGCCAGTGTTTGTTTCTAGTGCTAACTCCTTGAGTTTTTTTAACTTGCATTTTCCTAATGATGATCATTTTGTAATGTACCTGTTGTCATTTCTTTGTCTTGATTAGAGAAGTATCTAGTCATATCTGCCAAACTTTTACTAGTATTTTTTGAGTTGTATGATTTTTTGAAATATATTTTGGATTTTAATTCATTGAATGTGTGATATATAAATATATTCCTTTGCTTAGTAAGGTGACTTCCCCTAGTTTTGTTGCATCTGCTTTGTGTTGCAGGTGCTCAAACATTGACTGGATACATGACATGGCAAGCAACCTAATAGTGAGTTACCTCTCCACTTATGTGATTATTTTTACAGCATAGATTCCCAGACTTGAAAGCTGATCATAGTAAATATGCATTTAAAATTGTTCTTGGTACCACCAAATTATATTTTGAAGATCCTTTCCCAATTGATAGTTACATCAGAATTACATGAGGACATCTAATTTCCAATATCTGTTGTTTTTTATTTTTCCAAAAATGTCAGCCCCCCCCACACACTGCCTTCTTTTTTCCTTTTATTTCTTTTATTTGGGGTATTAATAGTTTATAATAAATAGTTGTTGGTCCATGTACAACATTTCTCAGTTTTCTATGTCTTTATATTTCTTCTGTTCATTTCCCTTTTTCCTTCCTCCCTTCTTTCCTTCCTTCATTCCTTCATTCCTTTCTTCTTTCCTTTCTTTCTTTTTTTAGCATATAGTTTCTCACCACTCTTATTATAAAGGGTCTGTGTCCCTACCCTCACTCCCTTATATAACCACCATATTTCTCCCATAGTTTTAGATATGAGTTGACTTTTTTTATCACATTCATGTAATCAGTTCTTTATGTACTGCATTTATGGAAGCATTCTTTAGTTTTCATTTGCCTCCTTACTTACTTTACTAAGTATAAACTTCTCCAGTTCCATCCATTTTATCTCAAAGGACACAACATTGTCTTTTTTATTTCTGAGTAATACTCTATTGAGTAAATGTCCCAAAAATGTTTATCCAGTCTTCTATTGAAGGACATTTTGGTTGCTTCCAAGTTTTAACTACTGTGAATAATGCCACTGTGAACATGGAGTTGAATATACCCTTTGAATGAGTGTTAATGTACCTTTTGGGTAAATACCTAGAAGTGGAATTGCTGGATAATAAGGTATTTCCATTGGTATTTGCTTATGGATTCCCCATACTGTTCATAATGGCTGCACCAGTTTGTACTTCCACCAGCTGTGTGGTAAAGTTCCTCTCTCTTCACATCCTCTTCAACACTTATCTTCTCTTATTTTATTTTTAGCATTTATTTATTAATTTTCCCTTTTGTTGTCCTTGTTGTTTAACATTGTTGTGGTTATTAATGTCATTGTTGTTGGATAGGACAGAAATGGAGAGAGGAGGGGAAGACAGAGAGGGGGAGAGAAAGACAGACACCTGTAGACCTGCTGCACTGCCTGTGAAGCAACTCTTCTGCAGGTGGGGAGCCAGAGGCTCTAACCGGGATCCTTACCTAGTCCTTGCGCTTTGCGCCACGTGCACTTAACCTGCTGCACCACCGCCCAACTCCCTCTCTTATTTTATTTATGAAGCCCGTTCTCACAGGTGTGAAGTGAAATTTCAATGTAGTTTTAATTTGCATTTCTCTAATGATGAGTGAATTTCCACATAGTCTATAAGTCATGTATATCTCTTATTTTATTTCTTTATTGGGGGATTAATGGTTTACAGTAGACAGTAAAATATAATAGTTTGTACATGTATAACATTTCCACATAACAATACAACCCCCACTATGTCCTCTGTCATCCTTTTCCAGGTCCTGAACCCTCATACCCACCCACCCCAGAGTCTTTTACTTTGGTTAAATACACCAACTCCAGTCCAAGTCTGCTTTGTGTTTTCCCTTCTGATCTTGTTTTTCAACTTCTGTGAGTGAGATCACCTCATATTCATCCTTTTGATTCTGACTTATCTCACTTAACATGATCTCTTCAAGCTTCATTTAAGATGGGGTAAACAAAGTGAATTCATCATTTTTAACAGTTAAGTAGTATTTCATCATGTATATAGACCACAACTTGCTCAGCCACTGATGTGTTGTTAGACACTTGAATTTCTTCCAGGTTTTGGCTATTACAAATTATGCTGCTATGAACATAAGTATACACAAATCTTTTTGGATGGGTATGCTTGGTTCCTTAGGATATATCCCCAGGAGAGGAATTGCAAGGTCATAGGGAAGGGCCACTTCTAGTCTTCTGAAATTTCTCCAGACTGCTCTCCACTGGGGTTGGACCTATTTACATTCCCACCAACAGTACAGGAGGGTTCCTTCAATGTCTCCAACATTGCTGCTACATTTTCTGATGTATGACATTCTCACAGGAGTGAAGTGGTATCGCATTGTTGTCTTTCTCTGACAATCCGTGACTTGGAGAGTTTTTTGTTTAATATGTTTTTTGGCCTTTTGGATCTCTTCTGTGGTGAATATTCTGTGCATATCCTCTTCCCATTTTTTGGATTGGGTCATTTGTTTTCTTTTTGCTGAGTTTGGTGAGCTCTTTATAGATTTTGGTTATTAGCCTCTTATCTAATTTATGGCATATAAAAATATTCTCCCATTCTGTAAGGGGTCTCTTTGTTTGTGTGGTGGTATCTTTTGCTGTGCAGAGGATTTTTAGTTTTATGTAGTCTCAGTTTCTTATTTAGTCTTTGTAACTGGATTTCTATCATAGAAGTTACCTTTAAAATTTATATGGAAAAAAGTTCTGCCAATATTTTCCTTTAAGTATTTGATAGCTTCTGGTCTAACATCCAGATCCTTGATCCATTTGGAATTTAATTTTGTGTTTGGTAAAATATAGTGGTTCAATTTCATTCTTCTGAATGTTTCAACCCATTTTTTTCTAACACTATTTGTTGAAGAGACTTCTCCATTTAGTCCCAGGAATCTGTCCTTAAGCTCCTCTCTGTCCAGTAGCCATATGTGTTTGCACTCACCCATGACTTGTTGGGTTCCCAAAGTAATTCTAATCCTGTCTTGGTGTTGGTCTTGTGATCCTCTTTGTTATTCCTAGTTGACCCAGAGAATGAAACACAGCTGCTTGTATCTCTTCTTTAGAGAACTACTTGTCCTCATTTTTTGTTAGGTTCTTTTCATTTTGTTAGCTGTAGGAGTTCTTTATAGTTTGATATCAACTAGTTGTGTGAAGAGTAGTGTGAAAATATCATTTCCTACTTGATGTGTTTCCTGTTTATTTTCATGGAATTTTATTTTGAATGTGTTAAAGCTTTTCAATCTGATATAGACCCATTTGTTAATTTTTTTCCCTTTGCCCATTAACATCTTTAATGTCATCAGTATGTTCTTCTGTATATCTTGTAGTTTTAGATCTACTATCCAAATATTTGGTACATTTTGAGCTAATATGTTGGTGCATAGTCTTAAGTGGTGGCCTAGTTTCATTTTTCTACATGTGGTAGTCTAATTCACCCAGCACCATTTGTTAAAGAGACTTTCTTTTTTTTGTCATTAGGCATTTTTGGCCCTCTTTTTTTTTTTTTTTCCTCAAGGGCACTTTTGCTATTCATGCTTTTTATCATATCATATGATTTTTTGATAAGTTGTTCAATTGCCTTGAAATATGTCATTGGTATTTTTGTAGGGATTACTTTAAATCTGTAGACTGATTTTGGCAGGATTGCCATTTTCACAATATTTATTCTTCTTTATTTTTTATTTTATTTTATTTTATTTTATTTATTTAAGAAAGTATTAATTAACAAAACCATAGGGTAGGAGGGGTACAATTCCACACAATTCCCACCACCCATTCTCCATATCCCACCCCCTCTCCTGATAGCTTTCCCACTCTCTATCCCTCTGGGAGCATGGACCCAGGGTCATTGTGGGTTGCAGAAGGTAGAAGGTCTGGCTTCTGTAATTGCTTCCCCAATGAACATGGGCGTTGACTGGTGGGTCCATACTCCCAGTCTGCCTCTCTCTTTCCCTAGTAGGGTGGGTTTCTGGGGAAGCAGAGCTCCAGGACACATTGGTGGGTTCTTCAGTCCAGGAAAACCTGGCTGGCATCCTGATGACATCTGGAACCTGGTGACTGAAAAGAGAGTTAACATACAAAGTCAAACAAATTGTTGAGCAATCATGAACCTAAAGCTTGGAATAGCAGCAACAAATGCTGGAGAGGTTGTGGGGACAGAGGAACCCTTTTACATTGCTGGTGGGAATTTAAATTGGTCCAGCCTCTGTGGAGAGCAGTCTGGAAAACTCTCAGAAGGCTAGACATGGACCTTCCATATGATCCAGTAATTCCTCTCCTGGGGTTATACCCCAAGGACTCCATAACACCCAATCAAAAAGAGGTGTGTACTCCTATGTTCATAGCAGCACAATTCATAATAGCTAAAACCTAGAAGCAACCCAGGTGCCCAACAACAGATGAGTGGCTGAGAAAGCTGTGGTATATATACACAATGGAATACTATGCAGCTACTAAGAACAATGAACTCACCTTCTCTGACCCATCTTTGACGGAGCTAGAAGGTATTATGTTAAGTGAGCTAAGTCAGAAAGATAAAGATGAGTATGGGATGATTCCACTCATCAACAGAAGTTGACTAAGAAGATCTGAAAGGCAAACTAAAAGCAGGACCTGACCAAATTGTAAGTAGGGCACCAAAGTAATAACCCAGTGGTGAGGGGTAGACATGCAGCTTCCTGGGACAGTGGGGGGTGGGAGTGGGTGGGGATGGTTTTTCCATTGCTTTGTGTTGTATTCTATTTTTTTAACACTGTCTTATAGTTTTCATTGAAAAGACCTGTTGGTATGCATGAGACCCCTTCTGTTTCATTTGGTTTAAATCCTCCCTGCTTAACACTATTCTATTTACATAACCACTTCATTCTATTTATATAACCGCTGTTAACAAGCACCTCCCTCCAGGGCATTGGTTCAATCCCCACTGTTTCATGATATGTTTTTGCTCCACCCCCCCTCCTTGTCACACCCTGATCCTCTCCTTGTCACACTCTGATTGTCACCAGTCACTTTTCTCTCCACCCTCTCTATGTCACACCCTGTTTCCACCCTACTTGGCAAGTATATATAAAGACAGCATTGTGAGTTTTAGAGTACTTTACCTTGAGTTTAGCTTAGCTCGTCTTAGATTGTGCTGCGTCCTGCATGAATAAAGAGTTACTGCCTACAGCTCAACTATGAGTCCCTGGTCGTCTGTTACCTGCCCCTGAAGCCAGCCCAGCGAAAACAACCTAACCCGTCGAAAACGACAAAGACCCTTCACCACATCTCTTAGATTTATTCCTAAGCATTTTATATTGGAGGGTTTAATTGTAAATGTATTGCTTCCTTCAGTTCCCTTTCCTCTAACCCACCTTTTGTGTAAAGAAATGACACAGATTTATGAGTACTGATTTTTTGTTCTGATACTTCACTGAATTTATTAACGATTTCCAGTAGTTTTTTGGGTCCTCTGAGTATAACAGCATCTAAAAATAATGATAATGTAACTTCATCCTTCCCAATGTAAAATTCTTTGATATCTTTTTCTTGTCTGATTGAGATGGAAAGGACATCTAGGACTATATTGAATAGAAGTGGTGAAAGTGGACATCCTTGCCTAGTTTCTGCTTTTAGGGGGACACTTTCCATTTTTTTCTCATTGAGGAAGATGTTAGTCATGGGATTATCATACATAACCTTTACTATGTTGATGAATTGTCCACTCCCAATTTCTTGAGGGCCCTTATGATAAATGGGTGTTGGGCCTTGTCGAATGTCATTTCTGAATCAATTGACAAGATTATGTGATTTTCCTTTTTGTTGATATGGTAGGCTACATAGATTGACTTGTGGATGCTGAACCATCCCTGTTTCCTAGGAATGAGTCCCTCTTGATCTTGGTGGATTATTCTCTTAATATATTGTTCAATTTGATTAGCTAAGATTTTGTTTATGAACTTTGCCATCAGTGTTCATCGGAGATATAGATATATAGTTTCCTTTTTAGTAGAGTTGTTTCCTGCTTTGGAATGAGAGTGATATTAGCCCCATAGAATGTGTTTGGGAGTATTTCCTTTTCTTCTATTTTCTGGAAGAGTTTGAGGAGAAGAGGTATTAGTTATTCTTTGAATGTTTTACAGAATTCATTAGTATAACTGTCTATGCCTGGGTTTTTGTCCTTGGGAAGGCTTTTGAATATTTTCTTCAATTTTTGCTCTAGTGATTGGCCTGTTGAATTTATCTACCTCTTCTTGTGTCATAGTTGGTTGTTGATATATCTCTAAAAATATATCCATTGGGCAGAGAGTAGATAGCATAATGGTTATGCAAAGAGACTCATGCCTGAGACTACAGCGTCCCAGATTCAATCTCCCGCAACACCATAAGCCAGAACTGAACAGTGTTCTGGTTAAAAAAAAATAATAAAAAATGTCCATTTCTTCTGAGTTGTCAAATTTATTTCCATATAGATATCCATAATGTCTCCTCTCTCATTTCTGAGTGGTTTTACATGTCTTTCTCTTTTAGTGAATGTAGCTAGTAGTTTATATTATTTATCCTTTTAAAGAACAAGCTCTTGGTTTTATTAACCTTCCAGACAGTCTTTTTGTTTTCTATTTAATTGATTTCTGCTCTGATTTTAACTATTTCCTATCTTCTGCAGGCTTTTGAACCTCATTGATGTTCCTTTTCTAATTGGTTCAGTTGGACTGGAAGATGGTTTATTAGAGATATTTCCTCTTTATTAAGGTGGGTCTGTATTGCTATAAACTTTTCTCTCAGAACTGCTTTTGATGCATCCTATTGGGTCTTATATTTGATTTTTTCACTTTCATTGGTATCAAGGTAATTCTTAATTTCTTTTTTTTATTTCTTCAATGACCACTTGTTATTCAGAATCATGTTGTCTAGTCTCCAGACCTTGGAGTAGTTTCTATTTTTATGGTTTAATTTTAATTTCATTTCATCATGGTCTAAAAAGATGCTTCTTATGATTTGAATATTCACATATTTGTTTAGAGAGTTTTAATGTCCCAGCATGTGGTCAGTCCTTGTAAATGTTCCAGGTGTACTGGGGAAAATGTATATATTCATTTATTTCATGATGAGTACTTCTGTATATATCTGTTAGTTGCATCTTGTCCATGGTTTCTTTTTAGACTGCTGTATACCTGTTGACTTTTTTGTCCAGATGGTTGGTCTTTTACTGTGAGTGGTGTGTTAAGTTCTCATCCTATCATTGTGTTACTTTCGGTATTTCCCTTGCGTTCAGTAAATACTTGTTTTATATATTTGGATGCACCTAAATTGAAGCATATATACTTATAATGGCTATGTCTTTTTGTTGGATTGATCCTTTGAACATTATGTAGTGTCCCTCTCTACCTCTACTTACTTTCTTTACCTGAAAGTGTATTTTATCTGAGAACAAGATTGTTGTTACTGCCTTTCTACCTCTACTTACTTTCTTTACCTGAAAGTGTATTTTATCTGAGAACAAGATTGTTGTTCCTGCCTTTTATTCTGCATTACTGGCTTAGAATCTTGATCCATGCTCTTACATTAAGCTTCTGTTTATCTTTCTTTGAGTGTGAGTTTCCTGAAGATGTACAGTAGTCGGATCTTTTTTAATCCATTTAGCTGCTCTGTATCTTTGGACAGGTGATTTTATTTTTGTGAGTATCTTTATCAAGAAAGACATGAGTCATTTAAGTCAACTTAAAAGTTCTGGACAACTTTTTAATGTTTTGATAATTCTCTGTATTTGAATTTTTTCTTATCGTTGTAGTTATTATTGTTGTTATTGATGTCATTGTTATTAGATAGGACAGAGAGAAATGGAGAGAAGAGGGGAAGGCAGAGAGGGGGAGAGAAAGACAGACACCTGCAGATGTGCTTCACTGCCTGTGAAGCGACTCCCCTGCAGGTGGGGAGCCAGGAGCTCAAACCGAGATGTTTACATTGGTCCTTGAGCTTTGCCCCACGTGTGCTTAACCCGCTATGCTACTGCCCAACTTCCTGAATTTTTTTTTTCCATGGTAAAATTCAGAAAGCTATAGTTCCAAGTTTCTCCTGTCTGTAGGAAACTGTCAGTCACATCAAACTTTGGTCAAAGAATAATTTATTGGAGAGAAATGTTACAAGGAATATTTTTTGTTGGTGATGGAGGTGACATACATTGTGAATCAAGATTTAAGACATCATAGTTTCCTCCACAGAATACTTGCTAAGACTTGCTCTCAGAATTATTTTGGACCACTTCACTCAGACTCTGTTTCTGCAACTATTGTAATTTTCTGAGCATCTGATAACTGTTTTCTAACTTTTGTTCTATTTACATTAGTGACAGTAGATTCTATTGTCTGCAACTAGAAGTCTGATAACATGACAAAAACCTTATTAAATATGATCTTTTAAAAATTTGCCAGTCTTATGGGTAGGCTGTATTTCATTATTCTTCATGTGTCTAGATAATGACTTCTCACATTCACTGGAGGTAATCAGATGTGAATGTGGTATTATCAGAATTAGTTTTGCTTAGGGAGATAGTGATAAAACTGTGACTGGAGAAATAGCTCAAGTAGTAGGGGTTCACCCTTGTATTCATGGAAGTCCTGTCTGTGGCACTGAATGTTCTATTGTGGTGCTCTGACTTTTTAAATTTCCCTCTTCTCTTCTGTCTCTCCCCTCTCCCTTTTCCATTTTCCCTCCCTCCCTCTCTTACTTCCTCCATATTTTATGAAATTCTCATATGAGATGAATACAAATACATCTTTTGGGGCTGGGTGGTTGTGCACATGGTTGAGCACACATGTTACAATGTGCAAGGACCTGGGTTCAAGCCCCCAGTCCCCAAATGCAGAGGGAAAGCTTTACAAGTGGTGAAGCAGTGCTGCAGGTGTCTGTCTCTCACCCTCTCTATCCCTCCTTTCCCTCTTGATATCTTCCCTTTTTTAAAAAATATTAATTAATTAATTTTCCCTTTTTGTTGCCCTTGTTGTGGTTATTAATGTTGCTGTTGAATAGGACAGAGAGAAATGGAGAAAGGAGAGGAAGACAGAGAGGGGGAGAGAAAGACAAGACACTTGCAGACCTGCTTCATCACTTGTGAAGCAATTCCCTTGAAGGTGGGGAGCCTGAGGCTTGAACCAGGATCCATATGCGGGTCCTTGTGCTTTGTGCCACTTGAGCTTAATCCCCTGCACCACCCTCTATCAATTTCTGACTGTCTCTATCCAATCTATAAACAAAGATAATAAAAAAATTTTAAATAAAAAATACAAATACATCTTTTTAACAAGTGATAAACTTAAAGTAAAGTGCCTCTGTCCCTTCTTTTGTCATTCTTTTCACAGTATGGTTATTATCATTAAAGTACTCTGAATAGCAGATTAAAAGCTAACATCTGTCAAGATTTGTTTGAAGTCACTGTGTAATTTTAATCAGTATTACAATAAATAATTCATATGCAAATATTTCCTTTAGCTATAAGAAATATATTTTTGCATTTAGACTATTCAGGGAGATGTTTATTGTGGAATTGTTTATAAGGATGTTCCATTCTTCTTTGTAATACTAAATACAAGTTATAATGAATACATTTACTTGACATCTTATCATCAGTCCTTGAAGAATATAATCCTATATCTTTGTTACCTGTCTAAATCTCTTTATGATTATTATGGGTGTTTTTCAAGCATGTCAAAAAGTTGAATATGTTAGTATGAATTAGTGAACACTGGTTATTCTTTAGAGGGGCAAAATTCTGTCATTTTCAGTGTTAAAATCAATTTTACTTTTCAGAAAGTAGAAAGTAATTCTATGAATTACAGTGACATGCCTTTAGTTTTATGCAAACATTTTCTTTTTTTTAATATTTATTTATTTCCTTTTTGTTGCCCTTGTTTTTACTGTTGATGTAGTTATTATTGTTGTTGTTGATGTCATCGTTGTTGGATAGGACAGAAAGAAATGGGAAAGGAGGGGAAGACAGAGAGGGGGAGAGAAAGATAGACACCTGCAGACCTGCTTCACCACCTGTGAAGCGACTCCCCTGCAGGTGGGGAGACAGGGGCTCGAACTGGGATCCTTGGGCCGGTCCTTGTACTTTGTGCCATATATGCTTAACCCACTGCACTACCGCCTGACTCCCGCAAACATTTTCAAAAAGCCAAATGAAAGAAATTCTTTACTAACTTAAATATTATTTTAATGTAATTTAAAATATATTTTATTTCTTACATCAAAGAGGGGTGGTAGGGAGATCAGCACACTGCAGTCATATTTGGTACTAGGTATTAAGCCTGTGGTCTCTCCACTGAGACATTTAAGGGATTTCAACATGTAATTTTTAAAAGAATAAAATAAGAAAAGAAAAATAGCTCATTTAGATAATATGCTTCTCTTCCGTGTGCAGGACCACATGGTCCCCACCACACTGAAGGAAGCTTTAGTGCTATGGTTTCTTTCTCTCTTCTTTCTCATTTCTGTCTTCCTTAACTGAAAAAAATCATCCCAAAATGATGAAGCCCAGGTGATGACAAAATGAAAATAAATAAATAAATAAATAAAAAGTAAAGAAAGGAAAAGAAAGGAAAGGAAAGGAAAGGAAAGGAAAGGAAAGGAAAGGAAAGGAAAGGAAAGGAAAGGGAAAACCAAGTAAGTTGTTATAACAAAAGTTACATAGAATCAGACTAAAGGGCTTACTTTTTTCTGGATTTTGGAAAATTCCACATGGGCATATTCTTTCCTAGTGAGGACTCTCTTCTTTTCCTGAAGGTGGTTGGTTTCCCACTTCATCTCAATGGAGTGAGTAGAGGAGATAGAAATTCAGATAGAATGCCAGCCTCATAACTTTATCTAAATTTACCAAGCTACCAAATATCCTGCCTCACAAATAGCATCACATTGGGATTAAAGACTTCAACTTGTGGATATCCATCATTCCTAATTCATTTTCTTGTAAATAATCAAGATCTAGAACCTTTGTCAAGCAGTCTGTATCATTAATTGAAATCTTTGTTTCTTTAAGTGTTTTATAGGACAAAACAAAAGAGCTCATCACAATACGCAACAGAAAATTAATTGCTACTTAACTGTTTTACAAAAAGGGTTAAAATGTGGGAATGGAGGTGGGGCAGATCCAAGATGGAGACTTAGAGACAACATCTGGTGTGAGCTTCAGAAAGAAGCAGCTTACAACCTGGGATTCTCTGGAGAGGCCACCAGGTTCCAAGTGCTACCATGATGCCAACTGTACTTCCCTTGACAGATGACCCCACCTATGAGTCCTAGAGCTCTGCTTCCTCAGAGTCCAGCCCCACTAGGGAAAGAGAGAGATGGGCTAGGAGTATGGATAGACCTGTCAACTCCTGTGTTTAGCAGGGAAGCAGTTATGGAAGCCAGACCTTCCACCTTCTGCATCCCATAATGACCCTGGGTCCATACTCCCAGAGGGTTAAAGAATAGGAAAGCTATCAGGGGAAAGGATGGGATACAGAGTTCTGGTGGTGGGAATTGTACCCCTCTTATCCTATGGTCTTTCAGTGTTTCCATTTTATAAATAAATAAATTAAAATTAAAAGGGGGGAGAGAACATGAATTTTAAAGGGTGTTTTATAACTGGAAGAAATAAGTATTCCAGAGATTTGAATATATTGTCTAAGCAATAAAACTCAAAATTTCAAGGACATTCTTGAAATTTTTTTTCTGGATTATTTTTTTTCTCAATTTTAGAATCTAGCATCTGTTGTTCATTATGCCAGCATTGCTTGATGCTGTGGTCTATTTGCATAATCACTGTTTTGCCTGAGACCCATCTTGCCTGCAGGGCATTGGTTTAATCCCCACTCGTTAGAACCTTCGCAACAGCTGGGGACCCGCCCTGCAGGGCACTGGTTTAATCCCCACTGCTTCGAGCTCTTTTTCCACTCTGCCCTCTCTCCTAGTCACTTCCTTTTTTCCACCCTGCCACTTCCTGGAAAGTATAAATGCAAATTATTTTCTGATCAATAAACTTTGGATTTAGTTCCCACTCAGCCATGAGTTTTTGGTTGTCTCTCTCCCACCCGCAAAGCTAGCCCAGCATCTGGCACCTGAACAAGGACCAGCAAGCATCCACAGTGATATTGTGTTGCTTGTGACAAAATGGATGGAAGTGTAGATAATGATGCTTAGCAATCTAAGTAAACAGTTGAAAAACAAGTACTAAATAGTTTCACTCATATGTGGAATCTGGAGCAAGGAAACTTTCTGTGGTGGTTATCTTTGAGAGGTGGGATGATGGGGATACAGAATTTTTGGTGGGTGTGATGTGGAAATGAAAATTGTAATCTTATACTCTTGTAATGTATTATTCACAACAAATAAAAAAATAAGTGACTTATATTGCAAGCAAAAGAAACTAATGTAAAATTCCCAATACACTTTCCCAAGTTGGTGTGTATTGCCTAGTGATTACTTGATTCAGTAAAATTCTACAGAGAAATACTTGTTTTGTTCTACTACATTGATTCATAGTCAAATACTTTTAATATGTATTTGATACAAATGTGACTTTAAGATAGCAGCACTCTTATTGTGTTTTTTTGTTATTAATAAAACTGGCTGCCAACAACTTCTATCATTTACTCTACTCAATCTAGAGGCTGGCAAAATAAGAAATTAAAATCAGGAATTCTAAATTAAAAAAAAAAGACAATGTGAAGTCTTTGTAAGTCCTCTAGAAATAGCAAGTATAGGGAGTCCAGTGGTAGTGCAGCAGGTTATGCACATGTGGTGCAAAGTGCAAGGACTGCACTAAGGATCCTGGTTTGAGCCCCTGGCTCCCCACTGTCATTCCCAGTTCGGGGTGCCTGATGCCAGGCTAGCTTCGTGGGCAGGAGAGAGACAACCAGGGAGTCATGGCTGAGCTGGGATGCAATTCAATATTTATTGATGAGGAATGCAGTGCAAGCTAGCTATCTCTAATAACAATCCTGTCCTATATATATCTCCTGAGGCGGAAGTGTCAGGTCAGAAGAGGATGTATGTAGGACAGGGGGTGGTGAGAAGGAAAAAGTGCGTGAACCACTGGGGATTAAACCAATGCGAACAAAACAACGATTATGTAAATAGGCCACAATGTCAAGCAATGCAACAAAAGGGGTCTTAGAAGCAGAATTTAGAAGCAGACCAACACCCCACCTGCAGGGTAGTCACTTCACAAGCAGTGAAGCAGGTCTGCAGGTTGTCTGTCTTTCTCTCACCCTCTGTCTTCCCTTCCTCTCTCCATTTCTCTCTGTCCTATCCAACAATGACGACATCAACAACAACAACAATAATAACTACAACAATAAAACAAGGGCAACAAAAGGGAACAAATAAATATTTTTTAAAAAGAAATAGCAAGTATAAGTGCACTGTTGTTGGGAGTGTAAAATGATACAATCAGTTATAACAGCAATTTGGCAATTACCTAGTACATTTGAAAATGCAAACGCCTACAACATAGCATTCTTTATCCCAAGTGTGTATACTAAGAAAAAACATGTATATACGCATAAGAAGTCACATTTGTAACTGAAAAAAAAAACAGGTGGGGTACACTAAGTCTTAGATAATGAAATAGATAAGCTGATATATTTAAAAAATAGATTATTTTTAAAATTTAAAATAATAAAAAGCAGTACAATTTTTGGTTCTGGCGAAGTAGAATAGTAGATGGCTATTTGAATAATTTGCTCCAAAGAACAGTAGTCTTTGGAAAGAAGTGACAGATATATAGCAATGAAGAGGAGTGCCAGATATACCATTTTTTCTCTAGTGTTTTTTTTTCTTTGTTAAAAACTATTTTTAAAGTGCCTATGTAGAAGTGCTAATAAGGACTAATTTGGGGGTAAGAATTAACAAGGATGTTTTGTTATGGTTTCTTTAATAAGATCATTATTTTTTAAAATATGTTTATTTTGAGAGAGAGAGAGAGAGACTGAGACCAGAGCACCACTCCAGTTTCACATGTTTGATGTCAAGGGTTGGACCTGCATCCTCATTTATGGAAGTGCTATGCTTTAACTACTGTCTCTCCCCACCCCAGCCAAGAGAGTTTTAAAAATTTAATTAAGTATTTTGGATAGATACACAGAGAGATTAAGAGGGAAGGGGGTGGGGGGAGAGATATATCTGCAACACTGTTTCAGGATTCAGGAAGTTCTCTCCTTGCAGATGGGGACCAAGGGCTTGAATCCAGGTCCTTGCACAGTGTAAAGTGTGTGCTCAATTAGGTGCATCACTCCCACCCCTAGAACAGTGGTTTTTATATGGTGATATGATGTGCTGTTCTGTATTCATTACTTTTCCAATTAGGGAAAACTGTATTATTTGAATTAAAGAATTCATGGCTCTATATTTAAATTGTTTAATGCACTGTACTGTGTTCATTTGCAGTGTTTACACTGGATGAATAAACTAGGAGCTTTGGAGAGCTTTCCATGGAATCTCAGTGTAATTTGGTCTCATTTATATGGCTGGTAAATATAGGCAAAATAAAGTTGTAAACATCTGTTGATATAAAGTATACAAACCAGAAAGCCTTTAGTTTGCTTATATTCCCCTGTGCCAACATTAGTATTAACATCCATTTACCAGAATTTTTCCACTCAAATATTAACAGTTAATGTTGCTATCTGTCACACAAATTCCATCAAGGAATGATTTAACAATGTGGAAATAAGAGAATTTTAGTCCAAGAGGTCTAGTTTAAGCATAATAACTTTTAATGTTATCGAGTTTTAATTCTGTATTTCTCTCAGATTTCTTGTATATGCATTTTGTCCAGTCCAAGCCCAAAGCTCATGTGGATGATTATATAAGATTATATAAGATTCAAGGTCTGTGACGATGGTTTAGGAAGACAGCAAAGAGGAAATGAATGTTGGTCCAAGACTGACATGGGTTTAATTTCTAACTCTATTATTTATTTATTTATTCATCATGTGGCTTTGAACAGCTAAAGTTCATCTGTAAGTCAGGGCTAACAACATTAATTGGTGAAGATCAATAGGGATCTGTGTGCACAATTCAGTGCAAAATTGAGACATAACACACATACGGGAGGTTGTCACTATATTTATTGCTGTTGCTACCATTGTTTCTATATAAAGGACTTAAATCCCTGTTTTTAGCAAATACAAAGTCATTTCTACCTATAGTAGTTTGAGCCTTTGTGGAGATTGATTCTTAACTCTTTTTTTAATTGTTATTCTTTTACTTTTCTGTTTTGTTACTTGGTGAAAGGGGAGAGTATTGTTTTAAAAGGGCAAGAAGAAAATATTCTTGTTGTGGTTTAATTGTTCTCTGATTTCTCCGTGCTCATTTATAGTTTCATCTTCCTGATTCTCATTTTCTTCTAGTGAAGCTAGGACAAAAGTCTATAAAGAAAGAGAAACCTATTGATTTACAGATGATTTCTTGCCTGCAGTGATGTAGTGATTACAAAACATAATATAGTAGACTTAATTGTGCTTAAATTTCTCTGATTTCATAGTCTTATTTCCTGCTCTGATTTTATGTCCAATAGAATAGATAAATTAGAGTAACATATTCTTAGCCCAATAAAGTTTATTAGACCGAATTTAGCGACATTTAATAGAACTGTAGGGAATTAGAAGCTATCTATCCAGTTAAGGTTGCCTAAATGTGAGATCTATGTTTAGACTTAACTGTGGCCATTCATGTCACTAACTGGGAACCCTTAGACAAGAATGGAATGATAAAAGCAGAAGTTGGAAGAACCCTAGATGCAGATTGTTTTCAATTTATGATGTTTCATCTGAGAAACTTTTGACCTTACAATAGTGCAAAATTAATATGTGTTCAGGAGAGACCATATTTAAATTTTTGAATCTAATCTTTCCCCAGAGTAGCAATACACAGCAAGATAATCTCCTAACCCTGGACAGTGTTTGTGAACCTCAGTTCCCAATGAGTCACACCATCATAAGGATAAACAACCAATATTCTCCCCTTTTCCCCACTTACAATACAGTGCTCAGTAAATTACATGAGATAGATTAACCGTTTTTTATATTTATTTATTTATTTTCCCTTTTGTTGCCCTTGTTGTATTTTCTTTTTTATTGTTGTTATAGTTATTATTGTTGTTATTTTTTAATATTTATTTATTTTCCCTTTTGCTGCCCTTTTTTATTGTTGTTGTAGTCATTGTTGTTATTGTGTCATCGTTGTTGGATAGGACAGAGAGAAATGGAGCGAGGAGGGGAAGACAGAGAGGGGGAAAGACAGACACCTGCAGACCTGCTTCACTGCCGGTGAAGTGACTCCCCTGCAGGTGGGGAGCCTGAGGCTTGAACCAGGATCCATATGCCAGTCCTTGTGCATCGCACCATGTGCGCTACCACCCTAATCCCCAGATTAACGGTTTTTAAAAATTAAAATAGGCATTAGATGATTTTATTCAACTTTATGGCAATATAAGTACTGTGAGTACCTTTCAGGTAGGCTAAGCTAAGTAAGTTGTGGTGTTCATCAAGTTTGACGTCTTAAGTGTATTTTTAGCTTGTTTAATGTGCAGTTTACAATGGAACTTACTGGTACATAGCTTTGTCATAAGATGAGGAACATCTGTATATCATTTGCATCTGACTGAGCCAGAGGCATGCAAGATATCAACGAGAATTTTCCTTTTATAATCGTGTATCTTACTTAAGGCAAAGAAGAGGGCCTAAAGAAACAGTTAACAAGCTAGGGAGCTTGCCTTGCCATGTACACAACTCAGGTTCAAGCCCTGGCTCCACATGGGAGTTGCTATGGCAATGGAGTAATAAGATTTGTACTTTGGTGTCTCTCTCTTTCTCCTTTTAACTTTATTTTGAGATCATTGCATAGTTAGATGCTGTTTCAATAAATACTTATATGTCTACATATGATCATATATAACCCTGTCATCTCTTCCAGTAGTACTATCTTATATAATAGTACAATTAAAAAGCCAGGAAGTTAATTTCCACTATCCTCATCTTTATTTCCCTAGTCTAAACACACTTGTTTATGTTTAGCTCTGTGCAGTTCTATTGCATGCTTAGATTCTTGTGACCACAGCCACAATCAAGGTATTCAATGATTCTAATCCACAAAGATGTTTTTTATGACACACCTTTCTACTGCACATCCCTCTTCCTGAGCCCCTGGAAACCATCAATTTGTTCTGTGTAATTTTATCATATAAAGCATATTTTTTAGTATTTCTCATATTTGATAAAAATCTAGAGTATTTTCAGTGAATGCAAGGCATGGAAAGGCTCCATGCAACCCTGAAGTACTCTATCATTTCTTAATGAATCTTACAGCTATCCAGGCAACCATTCTACTAATGGGGAGAAGTTATAGTTTACTGGAGACAAGAATAAGTCATATAACAGCTCTACTGAATCCTAACTGCATGTTTTCCAAACTTCTGTTGCCTTCTATGTAGAATGCAGTAATTTCACCAAGCTTCTTGATATTTAATGAAATAATACACAGAAAATACTGCATGTAGGTGTCTATCTTTCTTCCGCTCTGTCTCCTCTTCCTCTCTCAATTTCTCTCTGTCCTATCCAAAAAATGGCCACAGGAGCAGTGGATTCTAGTGCAAGCATTGAGCCCCAGCAAAAACCCTGGAGACAAAAAATAAATAAAAAAGAAAGAAAGAAAGAAAGAAATTTATACACAAACTTCTGAAACTAAAGTAACTCAATGATAAGGGAAAGTTTTTCTTTCTAAAAGTCTCTGTGCATATTTTGAGTCTCAGCTCAAATTTTTGACCGGATAGTCAGATAAATCATTAGATCTTTATAGGACATAAGATATCTCATTGAGTAAGGTAAGTTTGTTACCATACATGCAGGCGGACTGAGTTTGAACCCTGGCACCACATGGAGGTACTAGGGCACCAAAGAAAAGTGAAGTCTCTTTCTTTTGTCCTCATATCTGAGTTAAGAAACAGTTTGGAGTGGTCAACTTGTTCATTTATTAAGGTTCAGTTCCTTAATATAGAAACAAAAAAGGAAAGGGCAGAAAGAAGGCAGGAAGGCAGGCAGGAGGGGTCGGGGGGAGGAGGAGAGGGGAGGGGAGGAGAGAAAAGGGGAGGAGGGGAGAGGAGGGGAGGAGAGAAAAGGGGAGGAGGGGAGAGGAGAGGAGAGGAGAGGAAGGGAGGGGAGGGGAGGGGAGGGAAGGGGAGGAGGGGAGAGGAGGGGAGGGAAGGGGAGAGGAGAGGAGGGAGGGGAGAGGAGGGGAGAGGAGGGGAGGGAAGGGGAGAGGAGAGGAGGGAGGGGAGAGGAGAGGAGAGGAGAGGAGAGGAGAGGAGAGGAGAGGAGAGGAGAGGAGAGGAGAGGAGAGGAGAGGAGAGGAGAGGAGAGGAGAGGAGAGGAGAGGAGAGGAGAGGAGAGGAAGGGAGGGGAGAGGAAGAAGGAAATTAAACCTTTCATAGGAACATCACTACAGCATCTCTTGTTTTTTTTTCATGTTAGTCAGGTTTAAGTCTAAAAAAGCAGTGCCCCATCTTACTTCCTCTGTTATTTTTGTTGTCGTTGCAGTAGCTTCACTATTCTAGGATGATTTTTTTTCATATAGAACATGCTATATGACATAACTATTACCCAGAGATAGAGGCAGAGAAAGAGATAAAAGTAAATAGAGAGATGGAGGAGAAAGATATCATAGCACTGGAGCTTTCTCCAGTACAATTGGGGCTGGGCTCAAATCTTGGTGGGGTACTATTTTGCTATTTTGCCAAACTTACTTCTATTTTTTGAGAAAAATAATTGCCAACACATCAAATGCTCAACTATGAGACAAGTAGACCCCAAAAATAAGCTTGGAAAATTGATTCCATTTTTTCCACCTCCCCTATAATTTCCTTAATTAAATCAACTATCATTTCACCTGAAAATTGACAACAGCCTTGTAACTGGACTCCATAACTTGTTGCTATTTTTGTATGATATGTCTTCACATAATCTCTATGTGAAGACATAGAGATTAGTTTAATATAATTAAATTTAATATATTAGTTTAATATTATAAAAATAAATGTTTTCATTGTATATATTTTTTTCAAAATCTTGTATTATACTTTAAATGTAAGTTCCCAAACAAATTTAAGAATCTTTTCTAGCACACAAACACTTTGAGCAGAATGTAAACAAATTTTTTTATGCTTCCTGGGATTTCCTAATATAGAATAAGAGCCATGTGTTCTCTGCACTCTTTCCACTCCAGTTACAGGCTTTCTGTAGTAGGCAGCTGAATATTTGAGCTCTCCCCTCCTCTATTATGAAGATTCAAGGTGTTTTGAGTTTGTGGTTAGCAAGACAAGTTATGATGCCCTAAAGCATACACCACTCCTAACATTGAATTGAAACATTCAAAATTTCATTTGTTTTCCAGAAAAAAATACCTTTTCTTGACAAGAAACATTTGTCATCCAATATTTTTATTTCCCTTGAACAGAAAAACTTTTTTAAAAATTTATTTTGATTCATTTTCTTTGCTATGGTGTTTGGTGAGTCTGGCTAGGGCTTTGTCAATTTTGTTTAATCTTTCAAAGAACCAACATTTGGCTTCATTGATCTTTTGTATGGTTCTTTTATTTTCGATGTTGTTTATTTCTGCTCTAACTTTAGTGATTTCTGTCCTTCTGGTTGCTTTAGGGTTCCTTTGTTCCTCTTCCTCTAAGTCCTTGAGGTGTGTAGTAAGGTCGTTCATTTGGGCATCTTCTTGGTGTTTAATATGTGATTGTATGGCTATAAGTTTCCCTCTCAGTACTGCTTTCGCTGTGTCCCAAGTATTTTGATAGGTTGTGTCTTCATTTTCATTAGTTTCCAGGAACATTTGAATTTCCTGTTTGAGTGAGTCTGTGACCCAGTGGTTCTTAAGGAGCATGTTGTTTAGTTTCCAAATTCTATGTCTTTTAATAATTTTCCGTTTGTTGTTAAAAGTTAGTTTTACTCCACTGTGGTCTGAGAAGATACTTGGGATGATTTCAATGCTCTTGAATTTATTGATGCTGTCTTTGTGGCCTAACATGTGGTCTATCCTTGAGTATGTGTTATGTGGATTTGAAAAGAAGGTGTATTCCAGTTTTTTGGGGTGGAGTAGTCTGAAAATGTCCAAGAGGTCTAGTCTGTCAATCTCTTCATTCAATTCTCTTGTATCTTTATTGGTTCTCTGCTTTGTTGATCTGTCTAAGTGTGAGAGTGGGGTATTGAAGTCTCCCGCTATTATTGTGTTACTATTGATGTATTTTTGAAATTCTTTCAGTAGATGCTTAATGTATTTAGATGGTCCCTCGTTGGGTGCATAGATGTTAATAATTGTTAAGTCTTCTTGGCTGATTGATCCTCTAATCATTATGTAATGTCCTTGCCTATCTTTTATTACTTTATTTAATTTAAAATCTATCGTGTCTGAGATGAGAATGGCTGTTCCTGCCCTTTTTTGTGGACCGTTAGCCTGTATGATAGTTTTCCATCCTTTCACTTTAAGTCTGTGTTTATCTTGTTGTGACAGATGGGATTCTTGCAAGCAGCATATGGTTGGGTTATGTTTTCTGATCCATCCCCCCACCCTGTGTCTTTTGATGGGTGAGTTTAAGCCATTGACATTTATTGATATTATGGATTTAATGTATTGTAGTGCCATTGTTCTAAAAAACAATTTGTTTACTCTGATATATTGCAAGTATTATAGTGATGTTCTTGTTTACAAGAGGTCTTTTAGTACCTCTTTCAGGGCCGGCTTGGTGATAGTTGCCTCCTTTAACTGTTGTTTGTCTAAGAAGGTTTTGATCCCTCCATCTAGCTTGAATTAAAGTCTAGCAGGATATATTATCCTTGGTTGAAACCCTTTTTCATTCAGGGCTCGATAGATATCTTGCCACTCCCTTCTGGCTTTTAGAGTTTGAGTTGAGAAATCTGCAGATAGTCTTATGGGTTTTCCCCTGTATGTGACTTTTTGTTTCTCTCTTGCAGCCTTTAGGATCCTTTCTTTATCCTTACTTCTTCTCATTGTGACTATGATGTGTCTTGGTGTCTTCAGGTCTGGGTTGATTCTGTTTGGTACTCTCTGGGCCTCTTGAACCTAGATATCCTTTCTGTTATTCAGGTCTGGGAAGTTTTCTTGTATTATTTCCTCTAGAATGTTTTCTTCCCCTTCCTCTCTTTCTTCCTCTGGCAGGCCAATTATATGAATGTTACTTCTTTTGAGATCATCCCATATGTCTCTGTTGTTGTTTTCAGTGTCTCTCAATCTCTTTTTAAGCTCTTTCACCTCTTTCTTAGTTTTCTCTAACTCATCCTCTGTCTGACTAATTCTGTTTTCTGCTTCTGTTAGTCTGCTTTCCCTTGCCTCAGCTTCTTTCTTCATTACAGCTATTTCAGCTTTCCGTTCTCTAATTGTCTCAAGATAATCAGTATTTTCCTTGGGGGTCTCAACTGTTGTTTCCCTAATACTGCCATTCCTTTCCTCCAATGTTGTTTTCATTTCTGTGATTAATAAGTTTATTATTGCTTGCATACTTTTCTTATCTATGGTTACTTCTGACTGATTTGTGGTTTCTTCTGGGCTCTTGTCTTCATTCATTGGGGTAGCAGTTTTATTTGTTTTTAATCTACCCATTTTTTTATGTGTTTCTCTCTTTTTTTTTATGCTCTGTTGTTCCTCAGTTGTTGTGTTTTGAGCACAAGTAACACTGTACTAAATACCTTTATGACAATTGCACTCACCAACCTCAGGAATAACAGTAGCAACTGAAGTAAGTATTGAAGGAGTTTAATCGTTACCAGTTAGCCAAACAATTTCTCCAGTCCATGAAAAAATAGTAACCAAATCCCAGTGAAGAAAGAGAAAAGAAAGAGAGGATAGCAAGAATAGACAGTTATGCAAATCTACTATCCAGTGTATATTCTAGGGGTAACAAGAGTGTAAAGGGAACTAGAGCAGAGATACACACATAGAGAGTCCACTCTGGGTCAGATTTCTTCCCCAAAGTAATTCACAAATTCAGAAAGGCAAAGAAGAAAGAAGTGTATGACAAGATTAAAAAAAAAAAAGAGATAGAAAGAGATAAGAGAGAGAAAAGGGAGAAGACAAGAAGAAGAATTGTAATTAAAGAGCAGTGCGAGGAACTTCCCAAATGTGTATCAGTGTATTAAAAAAAAAAAACAAAAAAAAAAACACCCTGTTTGGTGGTATGGGGTATCCTGCTAGTAGCTGGTCCCAGGCACTGCTTATGGGGGGGAGGGGGGCGGCGGGAAGGATGTATGCTTGAAAATTAAAAGGAAGAAAAAAGAATTTTTTTCCCCTACTCTAATTCTTAACCTAAATTAAGTTATAGACACCTCCTTGTTGTTACCGCTATGGCCCCTTATTGGCTGGCCTGCTAAAGGCAGAAAATCCTATTGTTTACAAGAGATGTGTCTGGAGCTCCAAGGCTAGCCGCTTCTCAGTCCACCATCTTCCGGGAAACCCCCCCCCTCCAGACTTTTTTAAAGGATTTCTCAAAAATGAAAACTAGCTCCAAGTCCTTTGATCCAATGAGAGCTATACTCAAGAAGTCTTTGGATCCGCCCTCAGGGTCGCGGTGGACCCTGGAGACTCCCAAGAGGAAGCCCCCGAGCTAAAGTGCTCTCTCCGGGTCCTCTGCCCGCCACGCTCTGCAACCATTGGAGGAGCCGCCTTCCTGGGCGGGCGGAGGACAATGCCCGGCGCACTCACCTTGCCCGGCGCCGCCTGGGAATTCTGGCGCCCCGCTAGTCCGTGTCACCTTTACTCTAATTCTTAACCCAAATTAAATTGTAATCACTTTTTTGGTGTCACCCCTTATTGACTGGCCTGCTAAAGGCAGAAAATCCTACCGTTGCCGACGATGCAATCAGAGCACTCGCTGTTAGCGACTTCTCAGGCTGCCATCTTCTTCTTTGCTATTGTGACAATAGCACAAGGTGAAATTAGAAACATTTTTCAAAACATATTTATTTATTTATTTATTTATTTATTTATTTCCTTTTTGTTGCCTTTGCTGTTTTTATTGTTGTAGTTATTATTGTTGTTGATGTCGTCTTGTTGGATAGGACAGAAAGAAATGGAAAGAGGAGGGGAAGACAGAGAGGGATAGAAAGACACTTGCAGACCTGCTTCAATGCTAGTGAAATGACTCCCCTGCAGGTGGGGAGCTAGGGGCTCGAACCAGTATCCTTATGCCTGCCCTTTATGCTTTGCACCACATGTGCTTAACCTGCTGTGCTACCACCTGACTCCCTTAAATTAGAAACATTTTTAAAAGTCTCATTTCAGTTCACATTTTATGATTTCATGTTTTGTTGAAAGCTAGTTAAAATACCTCATCTTATTGGGGATTTTACTTTCTCATGTGTTTAAAAAACACATAAAGATGAAATAAGTTCAATGAAAAGTCCCAGAAATTTTATTTATTTATTTATTTTTACTGTCAGTTTATGTGGCAAACAATAAAACATATACATGCACACATGAATATTTACCCCAGCATATCTTGAAATGACAAAGGGCTTAAATCAGAATGTTCATAAAATATCAGTAAGTGTACTACAACATAACTATTCTATAGAATACCAATAACAACTAAAGAGTTAAACTTGACTCATTTACACACCATAATTTATTCCTGAGTGAAAATGATTAGATTTGAGAATAATGTGTATAATACAATTCTTTTTGAGGACTGCATGGTAAGTTGGGGGAAAATCTCTTCCTATGAAAAGAGAGAAATAGATTTGTATATAGTTCTGAGAACATTGATTTAAATATCTTAAGCTGTTAGCATTGATTATTTTGACATGTAGTATTTAGAAAAGAATCTTTCTTTATATATCTTTTGACCATTTACTTTCCTTTAAAAATAGATTATTTTGCTTGGGAAAAAAAAAAACCTTGCAAATATTTTTTAAGGAAAAATAAGCAGTCAAAGGGTAAAGCAGAGAGTAGCCGCATCTGTATCTCTCTCCTCTCCTGGTCAACTAAGAATAATAAAGAAGATTACCTGAGTTCTGGAAGTTGGAGCAGTGGATAAAGAAGATCACCTGAGAATACAACAAGACAAGACTTGGAATACTTTGGGAACCCACCAAGTTATGAGTGAGGACAAACACGTGTGGCTCATGGACAGAGAGAGAGAGGTCTTAGGAGAGATTCCTGGGGCTGAAAGCCTATAACTACTCCGGAGGGACTAGTAACAGCTACAGTTTGCCAGTTGGGCACCACCTCTGGTCTGAGATTTATTAACAAATAAACTGTTGAGGGGAGGAGAGGATCTTCTAAGGCTCATCAGATGATTAGATTAAATGGTTTTGAAGTGAAATGAAATGATGAAGTTATCCATACATAGCCATGTGATCCAGGACAGGTTGTGCCTGTGGCTGTTAACTATACTACACTGTTAATGCTAAGGTCATTATGTAAAAAAAAATGCTTCCCACTTTGTATCCAAGATTTAGGAAATTGCATGTTGGCATTATACTCTCATCTTTTACAGCTCTTATTATGAGAGAGAGAGAGAGAGAGAGAGAGAGAGAGAGAGAGAGAGAAAATAGTGCACACAAGTGAGAGTATTGGACTTCGAATCCCAGCACAATGGTTTTCCAGGCTTAGTTTGTCTCAAAGAGTTACTAAAAGGACAGAGACTCCCAAAGTAAAGCCATTTGGAAATGACTAATTTGGGGGCAGGTGGTGACATACCTGGTTGAGCTCACATGTTACAATGTGCAAAGGCCCTGTTTGGGCCCTGGTCCCCACCTCCAGGGGGAAGGTTTTGCAGGTAATAAAGCAGAGCTGTAGGTGTCTCTCTGTCTCTCTCCCTCCCTATCTCCACCTTCCCTCTCAATTTCTACCTGCCTCTATCCAGTAAATAAAGTTAAAAAACTTAAAAAGAAAAAACTCATTAGACTATACCTGCAGTTAAAATCAGGTAAGTGTGAAAAAGATCTTTGTTGTTTTAATCTGACTTGTTTTACTGGTCTCATCAAAACTCTTCTCTGTTTCCCACCTTGGCACACAAATTATCTGTGCTTATTCAGCCCTTCTATTTCCCACAAAATGGTATTTACATTAGTGAATCTTAGCTTTTCCAAACAAGTCTTTATGCTTATGATAATTACAGATTTAAGAGTTTTTATTTTCGTTTCTGCAGTGAATTTTATTTAGCTATCATAGTATCTGTAGCTACTTTAGAAGTTCCAAATTCTTTTTAAATTTATTCTTTGATTTCAGTAGTGTTGATGAACTGTTGCATTACAATGTCTTTTGCCCTTTTAGGCAGCATGTCATTTCTTCTTTGCAAAGGATTTACACTATTGACAGAATTAGAAAATGTTCCCTACTGGAGTTCACTAAATGTCTCTCAATCAGTTGAATTAATGGTGTGTTTTATCTAGGGCAATTTGGAGTAATTTGATACCATAAAACCAATCCATCTATTACAGAATCTACTAAATTTAATGATCACCAGTGGCTATTAAGACTTTCTGAATTAAATGACTTGGTCAAATCAAAGTTCACTCATGCATTGGTTGTAGACACAACCTGTATTGAAATGACATATTTTCAAAACCCCAAACAAGTGTTAGAAATAAAAAAGGAAGAATAAAGCAAGTGTGTTCAGTGATAGTCCTTTTCAAAAACTAGTTTTAGAAGGGTTGAGAGACAGAGAATGTGCTAACCCCCACCTTTGAGCCCAGGCATGGTAATATGAGGGCACTGGGGGAAGTGAGATGGATGATAAAGCAGTGCTGTGATGTTTCTAGCTGAGATAAAAAGAATTATCTGCAGAAGGCTGGGCGGTGGCACACTTGTTTTAAAAGCACATATTACCAAGCAAAAGGACCTGGCTTCGAGCCCCTATTCCTTGCCTGCATGGGGGAGGCTTCACAAGAGGTAAAACAGGTTTGCAGGTGTCATCTCTTTCTCTCCCTCTGTTTCCCCTCCCTTCTCAATTTCTCTCTGTCTTCTACAATAAAGAGAAAGAAAGAAAGAAAGAAAGAAAGAAAGAAAGAAAGAAAGAAAGAAAGAAGAAAGAAAAGAAGGAAGGAAGAAAGCAGGGGCTACAGCAGTGCATTCACAAGCACTTTGTTCCTGCAACAACCCTGGTGGCAAGTGAAAAATAAATAAAGTAAATAAATAAATAAATAAAATTTAAAAAGAAAAAGGTTGATCCCATAACAAAGAAATGTACCCTTATTATTTTTATTTACAAGACAGTTTTCACATAAGTACACTTTCTCATCTCTCCTTGACAAGTGTGTGCACAACAGCTCCCATCATCCAGTTATCCACTTACGTCCTCCTCCACCATCATTCACAAGGTCCTCACAGTTCTCTCAGTGTGCCACCCCCAGTCCTTGACTTTGCTGCAACAAACGACACCTAGTTCAAGTTTCACCCTGTTTTTCCCTTTGATTCCTTGTTTCTTAAATTCCACTGATACATGAAATTATTCAGTATTTGTCTTTCTCCTTAAGAAAAACACTGGACATTGCTGAGGATCTTGGAAATGGATCTATGCTGTGACCTGGCAATTCCTCTCTTAGGTATTACAAAAAAAAGGAATACATATGCAAAGTGCTCTGTATACCTGTGTTCATAGTAGCACATTTTGTGATAGCCCAAATTTGGAAGCAACCCAGATGCCTGATGACAGATGAATAATTAGGAAAGTTGTGGTATATATACACAATGAAATACAACTGAGCTTTGAGAGATGATGAAAATTTCTCCTTTTCCACATCTTGGATGGAACTTGAAGGAATCATGGTAAAGAGACTGACAAGCAAAACTGTTAGGCATTTGTTGGTATGCATGAGACCCCTTCTGTTTCATTTGGTTTAAATCCCCCCTGCTTAACACTATTCTATTTACATAACCACTGTTAACAAGTCCTACCCTCCCTCCAGGGTATTGGTTCAATCCCCACTGTTTCATGATATGTTTTTGCTCCACCCCCTCTCCTTGTCACACCCTGATCCTCTCCTTGTCACACTCTGATTGTCACCAGTCACTTTTCTCTTCACCCTCTCTATGTCATATCCTGTTTCCACCCTACTTGGCAAGTATATATAAAGACAGCATTGTGAGTTTTAGAGTACTTTACCTTGAGTTTAGCTTAGCTCGTCTTAGATTGTGCTGCATCCTGCATGAATAAAGAGATACTGCCTACAGCTCAACCATGAGTCCCTGGTCATCTGTCACCTGCCCGTGAAGCCAGCCCGGTGAAAACAACATAACCTGTCGAAAACAACAGGCATTAATAGTAATAGTGGTATCTGAGGGCAGATCAGGAGCCTTTGATTTAAGGATATGACCTGTCAACATTTTTTACCTTCAGCACTTGTGCCTTGGGCAGTGTGGAGAACAAGTGGAAGTGGCCTGCATTTGGGGAGTGGTGACACAGATGGAGAAAGAGAGGTCTCCATGAGATATAGAACTGAGAGAGGTATAAAGAGCAAAATTTCTAGAAGTGCTGGGCATTTGGGAGAGATAGGAAATTGTACCCCTGTGACAGCATTCTCTAAAACAACATGTCAACAATAAAAGTAGATTAATACTTACAAAATCAAAAATGGGAAAATAAATTAATGTAATGGTAAAAAAAATACTCAGGAGTCTCCTAGTACTCTAAGAATCAAGTAAAAACTCCCAGAAGTGGCCTTCCAGGTCTTTTTTGAACTGAAGCTTGCCCATCTAGAGATGTTCTGCCCATAACAGAGGCTCTTAAGGCATCCACAGCCTACCTCTTTTATTATTTTTTTTTTTTTATTTAAGAAAGGATTAATTAACCAAACCATAGGGTAGGAGGGGTACAACTCCACACAATTCCCACCGCCCAATCTCCATATCCCACCCCCTCCCTCGATAGCTTTCCCATTCTCTATCCCTCTGGGAGCATGGACCCAGGGTCATTGTGGGTTGCAGAAGGTAGAAGGTCTGGCTTCTGTAATTGCTTCCCCGCTGAACATGGGCGTTGACTGGTCGGTCCATACTCCCAGTCTGCCTCTCTCTTTCCCTAGTAGGGTGGGTCTCTGGGGAAGCTGAGCTCCAGGACATATTGGTGGGGTCTTCAATCCAGGGAAGTCTGGCCGGCATCCTGATGACACCTGGAACCTGGTGACTGAAAAGAGAGTTAACATACAAAGCCAAACAAATTGTTGAGCAATCATGGACCCAAAGCTTGGAAAAGTGGAGAGGAAGTATTAGGGAGGTATTCACTGCAAACTCTAGTGTATTTCTGCTTTCTTACTTTGGAGCCATACTCCAAACTCAGTCAATTTCTGCTTTGTGTTTCTACTTCTTTTTTTTTTTTTTACATGCATAACATTCCCCAGATTCCCATTTAACAATACAACCCCCACTATTTCATTCATCATTTTTCATGGACCTGTATTCTCCCCACCCACCCACCCACCCACCCACCCCAGAGTCTTTTACTTTGGTGTAATACTCCAATTCCATTTCAGGTTCGACTTGTGTTTTCTTTTCTAATCTTGTTTTTCAACTTCGGCCTGAGAGTGAGATCATCCCGTATTCATCCTTCTGTTTCTGACTTATTTCACTCAACATGATTTTTTCAAGGTCCATCCAAGATCGGCTGAAAACGGTGAAGTCACCATTTTTTACAGCTGAGTAGTATTCCATTGTGTCTGAGCAAGTTGTGGTATATATACACAGCCTACCTCTTAACACAGATTGCGTTCCTTCTTTGGTAGTTCAGACAGGCCTTGCTTTAACCATTTTTTAAATTCCATTAAAGGTTTCACTGATTCCCTCAAGCCAGACTAGGCCCCTCCTTATTACTCAGTATTTCTTCTTGAAAACTCCTATTACAAATATAATTGAATGAGTCTTATGATAGTTGCTAAACACCCCAACCAGGATACAAGCATCATAGTAGTCTCTGGTTCACTACTGTTTTTTGCCTCCCTATAGAGCACATTACATATCTCTATAATAATCAATAAGAATTTGCTGGGGCCTGGGTGGTAGCGCAGCAGGTTAAGTGCACATGGAGCAAAGTGCAAGAACCAGCTTAAGAATCCAGGTTCTAGCCCCCAGCTTTCCACCTGCATGGGGGTTGCTTCACAAACGGTGAAGCAGGTCTGCAGGTGTCTGTCTTTCTCTACCCCTCTCTGTCTTCCCCTCCTCTCTCGATTTCTTTCTGTTCAATCCAACAACAAAAACAGCTATAACAACAATAAGAACCACATCAAGGGCAACAACAAGGGCAACAAAATGGGAAAATAGCCTCCAAAGGCAGTGGATTTGTTGCGCTGGCGCTGAGCCCCAGTGATAACCCTAGAGGTAAAAAAAAAAAAAAAAAGAATTTGCTAAGTAGGTGAATGAATGAATGAATGGATGAATGAATGAATGAACAGATGAAGATGAGCAGCATGTACTAAGAGAAGCTTCTGGCTGTCTGTCTGCTTTTCTGGATTTACACTTGCTAAGCAGGGCTCTACTTAGGGCAACTTTTCATCATGATGCATCTGCAACATGTGGATCCTGGAAGCTAGATAATTTCATATTCAGACTACCCTCAGGACTTTTCCCCCAGACCTCATATCTATGAGCACCTTTCTGTCTCACCGTAAGACCTTCCTTAAAACCACAGATTACGCAGGATTTAGATTCCCCCCCTCCACTGAATGTAGCTTACAGATTTAAATGGAGTAGATATCTAAAAATGTTGAATGAATATATAATGAAATACACTGACAATTTTTTTTCTTTTTCTGTGCTATTGTGAAGGTTATAGTAGCAATTTACCCTCTTGACGCTGCACCATTCATGTTCAAGTTTCCCCATTATCAACCTGTTAACGTTTTAACCTTTTTCCTTTCAAGTCAGGCATTAACTGGGCCCACTCCCTTTCCTTCTATTGATTCATCTAGGTGTTTTGATGTTTTGAAGCACTTTTATCACTTGTGAGAAAAAAGTATTATATAAAAGTACAATTATCATGAGTATTATGATCTTAAAATTTCCTTGTGTATATAGGTTCTTGCATAAAACCTGCCGACGCCTATGTTCAGTGGGGAAGCAATTACAGAAGCCAGACCTCCCACCTTCTGCACCCCAAAATTATACTGGGTCCATACTCCCAGAGAGATAAAGAATAAAAGCTATAAGGGGAGGGTTTTGGGATAGGGAGTTTTGGTGGTTGGAACTGTGTGGAGTTGTACCCCTCTTATACTATGGTTTTTGTCAGTGTTTCCTTTTTATAAATAAAAAGTTTAAAAATTATGTTAAGTGTATTGAAAATGAAACTCAAAATGTATTACAATTACAGGAATATCTCTTATTATTCAGTTCATAATTGTATTATTTTCTAGTCATTCATCTTGTACTAATATTTATTTTTAGTGAAACTAAAGACATTTCTTTTTCAACTAAGCCATATCATTATATGAAAGAATAATAAAATCAGTAAGACCTCATGCATGAAGAAAGAACTCAAGGTTAAAACATATTTAGCCCCCTCCTGTTTAAACACCATGATAACTGTGATGACTGACACTATTTACATGGGAATGTATATATTCAAATAAATATATGCTATCTTAAATCATTGTGAATAGTCATGACTTAAGAATAGGGAATCTTGGATTTCACCATTGTACAATAACAAAATGGAAGTTCTCAACTTGGCAGAACTTCTGTACATTTTCTAAACAGAATAATTAAATAGAAATAAATATGGAAAGGGAAATGCAAAAATAAGAAAGTGTAGAAATGATTCAGTGTGTTGTTCTTCCTTACCCCCTCCACACACACACACTGCCTCACTATAGGAAAGATCTGATCCCTATTACCCAAGGCATCCAATTCACCAAGTGATATGCTTAGTTTAGTTTTTTCTCTGTCAGAATTCAGAGGAAACTTCACTTATCTTTATTTAAACTATGGTAGGCCTCAAAAGGAGTTCGGAAAACTGTAAAGCTCTGAACTTAAGCTGAAAGGCTTTATATATATATATTTTTTTTTTTTTCACAGAGATCAAGGAAACTGAAACAACTGTTTGTATAACTGGGTTTAAATTGATTTATTCTTAAGTCTGTCCTTCCTATTACCTCTTACATTCAACATAGACTTTCAACACATTCTCACTAATTTGAGCAGCCACTTGCAGAGGGTGGAGTATGGACTTTCGGTGCAAAGAAACTATTAACCTATTTGTTAAGAGTGGCTCCTTGACAGAAATCCATGGCATTACACTTAACAATAATTCATTTGACAAGATTTATTGTTTATTTATTTAAAGACAGAGAGGGAGGGAGAGAGAGAGTGTGTGTGAGAGCAAGCAGTGGAGACTAGGCTTGAATTTGGGTTGTGCACGTGACAAAGCAGCACACTATCCAACTGAGCTATTTTGCTGAGCCTTGACAAGATTTATATTCCTGCATGTAAATAGCAAGGACAAATGCAGGAATTATGATGCTTTTCTTTGGAAAAGCATTATAATTATTAATAGTAGTAGTAGTAGTTGTTGTTATAGCTCTATTCTTGCTCCTTTAGATAAATAACGTATCTGACATGAAGAGTCCAGGAACATTGGGTGTGTGTCGCTTCTTTGTATCAGGCCAGGAAATGATTATCAGGAATAATGGGGAGATCAAAAAGTACTTACTAGGCATGAGATAAGTTCTTTAGATGTATTTTCTCATTTATGTCCATCACTGTTGATGGCGTCCTGTTTTACAGATGAGTAAATTGATCCCTGGGCCACTTGAATATTAGTAAGCAGACATATAGATCAGATAAAGAGAACATTTCAATAATAAGCATGAATGAGGAAAAACTAGTGTAGAACAATGGTTGTGGGATTAGAGTATCACACAAGATATTTGATGAAGTTACATTCAATAGTATAAACTAGTGCCTGTTGAACACTTGCTTATGTTAAGCACTTCTGCATTTTACTTAAATCAACATACATTAGACTTATTTATATTAATTTATTTTACTTCTTGACAACATCTATTAACATATAAACCTGACAACAATATCGTTTACCCCATTTCTTAGGCCAAGTCCCTTAGAAGCAAAACCTCAGATGGATTTTCTTGTCCAAGTATTCTGTTGAGAAAATGAAAGAAGAAAATAATCTTAGAACATGAATAATGCCACTGGTTGAAGTAACTTGAGGCATGAGGACTGCTGGACATATGTACTCTAAATCAATACAGTCTTTGGTTGCAGGCAAGTGTTAGAGTTCAGGGAATTCTCTGAGCAAAGGTTAACTGAGAGCCATTAACAGCCAACATTCATTATCAACAACATTATCATTGTTGTCACTATTATCAGTCAGATGCATCTGGCCAAGATAAAAAATCTTGGAGAGGCATCAGTAGGGTCCACTTTATCCGCTGATATGTTTGAAATCACTCAACAGATGCTAATGCCCTTAAGTCTAATGGCCAGTCTATGCCACTTTCTCTGATTACATCTCAGTATTTTTTCAGAAATTCACTGCTCAGATTTTACATATTATGACTGAGTGAGATGAGATGACAGAAACAGAAAGTAAAGGTGACATATGCAACTCCAATATCACTTTGTTGAAGAAATGTTGATTTACAGAATTTCTGTTGTCACAAGAATACATTTCCACCCCTACTGAAGATAGAAGCCCGTGCATTTCACCTTCAACTAAACCATCCTCCTGTTCTATCACTGGAACTTAGGAACATAAATTTAATTATGAAATTTATCTTCCAGAAAATAGTGAATGAAAAATGGAAGGGAACCAGTTTTCCTTCTTTAAATGTACATCTGGGGTCACAGGGTTTTGGTACACACATGTTACTATGCACAAGGATCTGTGCTGAAGCCCCTGATATCTACCTGCAGGGAGAGAACTTTCATTGCATGGGGAAGCAGTAAAACAGTGTTGCAGGTTTCTCCTTCTCTCTCCCTCTCTGTTACCTCCTTCCTTCTTAATTTTTATTTGTTTGTTTGTTTGTTTTGCCTTCAGGGTTATCACTGGGGCTCGGTGCCTGTACTATGAATCCACTGCTCTTGGAGGCTATTTTCCCCATTTTGTTGCCCTAGTTGTTACTGTTGTTAATATCTGTTGTTGTTGTTGGATAGGACAGAGAGACATCGAGAGAGGAGGGGAAAACAGAGAGGGTGAGAGAAAGACACCTGCAGACCTTCTTCTTGTGAAGCGACTGCCCCCACCCCAGCAGGTGGGGAGCTGGGGGCTTGAATCGAGATCCTTATGCTGGCCTTTGCACTTTGTGCTTAATCCACTGTGCACCCAGCCCCCCAATTTGTTTCTATTTTTAATAAAAAAAGAAAGAAATGGATTCATGAAAACAGTGGGTTTCTAATGCAGGTCTCAGTAATAACCCTGGTAGCAATAAAGAAAATGTAGCTTTGATCACTTCAGTCCTGTTATGAAAAATATCAGCAAATCGCCACTAAATGTAGAATAATGTCTTTCCTTCTTTGAATATTTTTCAAAGATCATCAGAATCTGAGTTAGCCCATTAACAACCAGTTCAAGGCACATGTCCATTTCTTTTACTTTCTGCCACATTGAACTGCTCATCAGTCCTTGAACATTCCACATCTTTCCTCACACTGTTCCTCTGAGCACAATGCCTTTTTTTTCTTTTTATTGGGGCAGTGGAGGGGGGGTAATAGTTTACAGTACAGTTATTCAAACATGGGTAAAATTTCTTGTCTTACTATGTTCAATGTCTGTAAAACATTCTCACCCCTACCTAGTCCTTTTCCACCACTATGCACCAGGATTCCAAAGCCCCCCCTTTTTATATATAAAAAGGAAGCATTGACAAAACCATAGGATAAGAGGGGTACAACTCCACATAATTCCCACCACCAGAACTCCATATCCCATCCCCTCCCCTTGTAGCTTTCTTATTCTTTAACCCTCTGGGAATATGGACCCAAAGTCATTGTGGGATGCAGAAGGTTGAAGGTCTGGCTTCTATAATTGCTTCCCCAATGAACATAGGTGTTGACAGTTCAATCCATACTCCCAGCCTGCCTCTCTCTTTCCCTAGTAGGGTGGAGCCCCCCCCCCCTTTTTTTAAATGCCACCTTTTTCTATATTCACATCCTCATGACTGGAAAATCTGCTTACTCTATAATGCCCAACCTCAATTCTATTTCTTCCTTCACTGCAACTTTCCTCAGCATTCTAAATGGGAATTAATCACCTTCATTGTTTTCTTGATCCTTACTGACTTCTACAGGTACCCTCATCCACATATTAGTCTGACTTCCTCTATAATTTTGTATGTACTCAGTAGATGGTAAAATTAGAGTTGGCCTATTTTTTTGTTGTAAGGAATGGAAGTCTAACTCAAATTAGATTAAACTGAAAAGATATTTTCTTGCATTCTAGAACATGGAAGCTTAAGATAAATAGCTGACACTGGTGATGGCTGAATCCAAGAAGTAAATTCTGTGTCTTTTTTTCTCTCAACTTTGACCCTGTCCACATGTCAGTCAGCATGGTCACAGAAACATTAAGTTTATTGTTCTTAGAGTTAGTTTTATGTGAAAGAACTGAGATGTTTCCCCAGCAAGCATATGAATATACATTTTTGAATGGTGGGGGAGGAGGAGGAGAGAGAGACACAAGCAAAATTTTTGACATATGCCATGTCAGGGACTGAACCTGGACTCTCAGGCATTTAAGTCCTGTGCTCTTTGTCTATCGAGCAACAGCTTACCATGCCAGGTAACAATTTTATTACCCCTGTTACAGGGCTTGGAAAGGCACCAAAAGCAAGGAAAAAGACAGGAAGGAGAGAATAAATAAATGAATGATGTAGTCTACAAGGTAGCTCACCTGAGAGCAGGCCTGCTTTGTTTTATACATTTCCCAAGTTCAAGCCCAGCCGCCATTGCTCTGGGGAAAGTTTCAATGCTGTGGTGTCTTTCCCCTCTTCCTCTATCTCTCTGTCTCTGTATCTCTATCTGAAAAAGTTAACCCAAGGCAATGAAGCCCCAGCAATCAAACAATAATAACAAAATGATTAATGACTACAAAGGTAACATAAATGGATACAGCACCAAGCTTAATCAATTGACAGATCTGCATAAAACAAAATTTAAGCTTGGGGGCTATAAATTATTATTATTGGGGAGTTCATGCTCTGCAAAAGAGCAGTAAAACAGTCCTATTTTAAGACAAATGAATATCCATAGTTTGCAGACTTTGAAAATAAGCAATATCATAAAATATAGCTAAAGGAAGAAAAGTAGAATTTTGGCTTTAAGTAGCAGTTAAAATATATTCTCCTTTAGCTTTCAGGAACCTAATAAAAAGTATAAGCATTCAAACAAGCATAAGAGAATGTTACATGTCCCCCCTTGTTAAGCTTTGACAAACATGCATTTTAAAAAGAGCAATCAATACTTAAAATAGCAAAGTACTGGGGGTCGGGCGGTGGCGCAATGGGTTAAGCGCATGTGGCGCAAAGCGCAGGAACCGGCGTAAGGATCCCGGTTCGAGCCCCCGGCTCCCCACCTGCAGGGGAGTCGCTTCACAGGCGGTGAAGCCGGTCTGCAGGTGTCTATCTTTCCTCCTCTCTGACTTCCCCTCCTCTCTCCATTTCTCTCTGTCCTATCCAACAACGAATTGCATCAACAAGGGCAATAATAATAACCACAACGAAGCTACAACAAGGGCAACAAAAGGGGGAAAAAATGGCCTCCAGGAGCGGTGGATTCATGGTGCAGGCACCGAGCCCAGCAATAACCCTGGAGGAAAAAAAAAAAAAAAGAAAAGAAAAAAAAATAGTAAAGTACTGTGTTTTTTTTCTTGTTTCTTCTCTTTTCTCTTAAAGAATTATCTATCTTTTCCTAATGTTGAGACAGTTTTGTTTTTGTCACAATCTAGAATTTGCATTTAAACAACATTATTAATCACACTGGCACAAGGTCAGAGGGAAAGAAATACTGAGTCATTGTATACAAAGTAAACACTGGTGACTCATCAGACAAGGGCCTCTGGTCTATTTCCTGAGAAGCAGAGAAATAGCCAGACCTGTCAGGGAGGGGATGGTGGTGGAAACTGTGTGGAGTTGTACCCCTCTTTTCCTATGGTTTTTGTCAGTGTTTCCTTTTTATAAATAAAAAAGAAATAAACAACAGCAACAATAACAAAAAGAAGTATCCAGCCCAGCCTCTCCAGGGCTAAAGGACTTCATGACATATCTGAAGAACAATGGTTTCATGATAGATACATTTGGTTGTACGGAGAAGCAAACTTGAAATTGACCTATGTTAGCAAACTTACAAATGTCAGCCCTACCTATCTTTGATATCATTCATCTCCTTGTCATTGTATGATGTTCAAGTCATTATCTGATGGAGTAATATCTGATAACAGTCAGAGCAACAAGGATAGTCTAAGGGTGCCTTTTAAATCTTCTTCAGCTCCTTCAAAGCTACCCCAAGCAATCAAGTTTCAACCATACTTCTGTTCTCCAAACCTCTTTATTTGGAAACTCTAGAGATGGAAATATGTTTTCCAAAGTTCAGAAAATGACTCACCATATTCCATGTGGCTAAAGCCTTGTACATAAGTTGAGTTAAAGTATACTTTAATTATATGATAGCTCTGTAGAGTAACCCTAGAGGTCCTCTTGCAGCCAATTATTCACGGTGTGTCCCCTTCTTTAGGTTTTCTTTTTAGAGATCATTTTCCTTTTAGCGTTTTTAGTTTTTTAAATACTTTATTCTGGAAAGAGACAGAAAGAAAATTAGGGTTAAGTTAACACATTACAATGCACAAGGACCCAGGTCCAAGCCCCTGTTCCCTACCTGCAAGGGGAAAGCTTCATGAGCTGTGGACCTTGGTTGCAGATGTCTCTCTGTCTCTCTTCTCTATCTCTGACTCTCCTCTCAATTTCTCTCTGTATCTATACAATAATAAATAATTTTAAAAATTGAAGTAATCCCATTTTAAAAAAGAGAGACAGAGAAATTAAGAGGGAATGGGTAAACAGAAAAGGAGAAGGAGAGAGACACATAAAGCAGTGCTTCACCTCTCATGAAGCCTCCTCCCCTGCAGAAGGGGACTGTGGGCTTAAACCTGGGTGGGTCCTTGTGCATAGTAACATGCACTCTGTCAAGTTTGCCATCACCTTGCCCCACATCTTCTGTTTAAAATTTTTTTTTTCCCATCTCAACTTTATCTTAGATTTGGAATCCCCAAAATCTTCCTGATTAGTGGCTCTTAAACTTTTGAAAGCACAGAAATTCCACCAATCGTTAATTTTAGAAACCAGCTAGTGTGCGTCTATCGGACTGGTTGCAATGTCACTTAACCACTTTTGGAAACACTAATACAGTGACTAAGAGTTAGCATCTGGTAATTGGACAGAAAGAAGGTAAGTTTTATCTTAGTCTCTGATTTGCAGGGTTCATTATGCCAATTATTTGACCTTTACATTCCTTAGTTTTTCTTCTATAAAATAAGTACTGAAAAATTCTCGTCTCACAAGGTTGTTGGGTGAAATCAGTGTAACCAAAAAATATCAGTTTAGTGCCAGATGTGCATAATGCTTATAACCATTTAATATTAGAATAGCAACTGATACAACATAGGCACTTAATTTTTTTGACAATATGGAATAAAGGAAAATATATTCCTATATATAGCTTTACAGACAGGTAAAAATCTACTTTAAGCCTTAATTATTATCTCTCTGTGTTTAAACATCACAAAGAAAGAGGGAGAGGAAGAGGGAGAGGGAAGAGGGGGAGGAAGAGGCTGTTTCTGTAGATTATTTTTTGTTGTTATTTTGGTTTTGACACTTCACATATGTGCAAGTCCACTGTTCTAGGTTGATTTTTTTTTCATTTTTTTTATTTCAGGGAGAAGGGGAGAAACATACACACAGATACACTATAGCACTATTCAGTCGCTCTTAGAGCCTCCCTTCATGCAATTCTGCCATAGTGTTTCTTTTTTCTTTTTTTTAAATATATTATTTATTAGAAAGGTAGGAGGAGATAGAGAAAGAACCAGACATCACTCTGGTATATCTTCTGCCAGGGATCAAACTCAGGACCTCATGCTGGAGAGTCTAATTCTTTATTATTATAAAGAATTTATTATTATAAAGAATTATACCATTATGTCACCTCCTAGATCACAGTGCACAGTGCTTCCATGTGGCATCAAGGCTCAAACCCAAGTCCTGGAACATTATAAGTTGTACATTCTAGCAGGGGAGCTATTTTCTAGTTCTGATTCTCAAAATCTTTAAAAGTAACATTGCTCAAGATGGGAGAAACTGGACTGAGCATTTACACCGATGAAGTTATAAACCATTTAAGATTCTTTCCAAGTACCTTCAAGACATCAGCAAGTAGCAGAATACTTTGAATATAGCATACAAGCATTTGTAACTCTATGTTCTAACCAGCTAAAACTAGACTGAAATAGAGAAGAATATCTAGAGAGATTTTAATGTCCAAATTAAAACTATAAAGGGAGGTATAACACTATTCTCATTAGGAAGAGACTATGCATCACAAATTTAATATACAAACAAAATAGCAACAAAAAGTGAACCTTGGAGCATTGGCAGAAACATCACAAGGAGCGAGGAGCTATTTATAGAAATAGAGACCAGTAAATAATGGGCTTATAAAGTAAATGACACTATTTTTTCCCTTTATTGGGGGATTAATGTTTTACAGTCAACAGTAGCTACAAGAGTTTGTACATGTGTAATATTTATCAGTTTTCCACATAATAATACAACCCCCACTAGGTTCTCTGTCATGCTTTTCTTTTTTTAATTTTTTATTTATAAAAAGGAAACATTGACAAAACCATAGGATAAAAGGGGTACAATTTCACATAATTTCCACCACCAAACCTCCATATCTCATCCCCTCCCTTAGTAGCTTTCCTATTTTTTAACCCTCTGGGAGTATGAACCCAAGATCATTGTGGGATGCAGAAGGTGGAAGGTCTGGCTTCTGTAATTGCTTCCCCACTGAACATGGGCATTGACAGGTCGATCCATACTCCCAGCCTGTCTCTCTCTTTCCCTAATAGGGAAGGGCTCTGGGGAAGCAGAGATTCAAGGTACATTGGTGGGGTTGTGTGTCCAGGGAAGTCTGGTTGCATCCTGGTAGCAACTGGGAATCTGGTAGCTGAAATGAGAGTTAATACGCAAAGCAAAACAAACTGTTGAACAGTCATGGACCTAAAGTCTGGAATAGTACTGATGAAGTGTTTGGGGGGTCCTCCATTTTGTAGATTGCTAATAGGCATATTTTAGTTATATTTCAAAGGGCCTGTAGCTATACTAGTGTTTTTTGTTTATTTGTTTGTCTGAGCCTGAAATCTGATATGCAAGTGGATCCAAGTTACTGTCTGGGGAGATGATGTCTTGGGTGGGAAAAGGACCAGAAAGCTGGATCAGGGAAGAGAGTAACTCCCTAATATGGGAAAGGGGTATAAATATTGTTGACTGTAAACCCCATCTATTTGATGTGATGGTGGGCCCATAATTAGTTTAGGAGCCTTTATGACCTCTGCATCCCTCTAGATCTCAGCTCACATTCTGTGGTCATGTGGAGGAACATTCCATGCTGCCTCAGTATCGACCCATCTTCCTCAGATGTATCATAGAATATGTTGTCATCATCCCTTCGGAGGATGGAACATTCTCTACCATTGTTGATCCAAGTTTAGTTCAAATAATGTCAAAGGACATAAAATATGGTGATAGTGTGTATGATACAGCAAATCCTAACAAAGGGATTTTTCAAAGTTAACCCAATTGCCAAACAATATGATTACTGAAATAACTATTGTCTTCTTAAACCCTATGACAACAGGGAAATCTCTCTTCCTCTATAGAGCTTCTATTTCTCCCAATCCTGGAACCTCTGGGGTGGGGCTCACTTCCCTGCATGCTTCTCTCAATTCATACCAAATGATATTGCATCCAACCTAGTCAATGCAATGAGTACCATCTCAGAATGCTTCACCTCAGACTGTGTACAGACATGGAATGCCAACCCTTCACCCTCATCACTCCAGTGAGACCTTTCCTTTCATGGTATTCTCTAATTCCATTCCAGGAGATGTACTTCCCAACAAAGTCCCAAAAGATAGGCCAGGTCTCATTAGATAGAGCATATGTTCACATGTATCCATAAATTAAGGCAAAATATATACTTGAAAGCAAAAATACACAATAGTTTGTAGTGAGTCAGTATCAAGTTCATAATAAAATAGCATCCACTTAGACTTAAATACCCTCCTCACCTACTTCCTATTACAGTTCTCTCACTCATTCTAAAGCTAACCTTATCAAAGCAAGGACTGCAAAAGTTGAATAAGGGCAAGAGACTGGCATCCTTAACAATGACTCTTTAGTCACTATCAGGCCATTCCACCAGCTGGGGCCCTAATCGGGGAATCCTGAGATTCCCAAACAGATCTGATGGGCCTAGAACTTGATTAAATCCCTCTCTCCATTGTTACCGGTCATTTCTAACAGGAACAGCAAAATAGACCCCTTTGTGGGGCCCCATAGGACCTTGACCTCAATTTGGATCAACTTCTTCCTGAGAGTGAGATCATCCCGTATTCATCCTTCTGTTTCTGACTTATTTCACTTAACATGATTTCTTTAAGCTCCTTCCAAAATGGGCTGAAAACACTGAAGTTACCATTTTTAATAGCTGAGTAGTATTCCATTGTGTATATATACCACAACTTGCTCGGCCAGTCTTCTGTTGTTGGACACCTGGGTTGCTTCCATATTTTGGCTATCACAAATTGTGCTGCTATGCACATGTTTCAGTCTGTTGACATACCACCCTGAACATGCCCTATCTCATCTGATGATGTTTCAGATTTTGCCACAGTTCACTGCTTGATTTTTTTTTAACTCAAGGGTTATCAGTTTTCATTAAAATTTTAAAACTATTTTCAATAGATGACCTACTTTGACTCTGAGAACGGGAGTCTACTGCCTACATGGTTTCACCACTCCTGACTGACCTCATTCATATAGAGAAACACAGAAGAAGAGGAAGACAGAGAGAGAGAGAGAGTAGGTGAGACACTACAGTACTCAGTATTGTGAGGCTGCAGAGATTCAAACCAGGGCTGTGTGCACTGCAAATCACACACTCTACAAGTTAGCTATGTCTTTGGCCATAACTTTATTTCTTCCTTCTCTCCCCCACACTCCATTTAGTGTGGATCAAGAGGTGAAGAATGAGAGAGAAAGAGAGAGGTAGAGAGACAGAGAGAAAAGACCTCAGCAACAAAGTCTCCTTCAGTGTTCTGAGGGCCAGGCATGAATCTGGGTTGAGCATATGACAAAAGCAGAGCACTAACCAAGTGAGCTATTTCACTAGCCCCCAACTCTTATTTCTAGCCATCATGTATGAAGCACTTTATATATGCTAATAATGAATTTTAACAAAATTATTTTTGAGGTGAAAGTTTTACTTATTTTATGAGATACACACACACACACACACACACACACACACACACACACCTCAGAGTTCTGCTTAACTCTGGCATTTGGCAATGTTGGGAGTTGAATTTGGGGCCTCTTGAACCTCAGGTATGCATGTTCTATGTTCTGAAACTGAACCATCTTCCTGGCCCAGTGTTGTGCATTTAAATGTTCATTATTTTAATTAATATTCACAACAACTTTGTAGTATAGATTATAATCACTTCTGGTTTATGAAATCAGATTTTAAAATCAAACTATAAACATAGGAATTACACTACCAAAGTGACCAGAGGTGATAGAGATACAATTTGCACTCAGATTTCTCCCAGTGTTGATATAATTCCTCTGTAATACACTGTTTTTAAGTGGAGATTAATGGTGTCATTACCTAACTAGACAGATTGTTTATGGACCTGAATACCATGTCTGACCTGATCTACATCATGGCATGTTTCTGAAACTCATTTTTGTTAGTGCTGTCTCTTTACAATGATTAGTTGAAGTAGATAGTTTCCCAGCTTATACATGACTTTGGGCAAACTACATAAACTACTTGTTCCACTATATATCTAGTGACTCAAGAGATTTGGACTATAGGAAGCTTAAATCCTTGTACATTTTCTTTTTCTTTTCTTTTTTATTTTTTGCTATCATCATTTAAATTACAAATAAAATTGACAAAAATAGGTTTGGGCAGGGGGTCGGGTAGTAGCGCAGCGGGTTGAGCTCACGTGGCGCAAAGGACAAGGACCTGCGTAAGGATCCCCACCCCACCTGCAGGGGAGTTGCTTCACAAGTGGTGAAGCAGGTCTTCAGGTGTCTATCTTTCTCTCCCCTTCACTGTCTTCTCCTCCTCTCTTGATTTCTTTCTGACCTATCCAACAACAAACGGCATCAACAGCAACAATAATAACCACAACAAGCGCAACAAAGAGGGAAAAAAATGGCCTCTAGGAGCAGTAGATTCATGGTGCAGGCACTGAGCCCCAGCAATAACACTGGGGGCAAAAAAAAAAAATAGGTTTGAGCAATCTTGCTCATTGCTAAGGATATTAGTGATAATAATAGTTATAATAATAGTTAATACAAGGTACTTCTGTGTCAGACACTGAGTTGTGTTAGCTCCATTAAAAAATAAATAAAATAAGGATTCAAAAACATTTGGTGACATGACCGAAAGTGCACAACCCTAAGTGGGCCAACCCAGAATTGGAACAATTCCAAGACAAATGGCTCATAACTTGTAGACAAGGAATGTAATTCAAATAAGTACTATTGTCCAGGGAAGAGCCTATGGCAAATGCCAGAAAGCATAAGTGTCTTTAGAGTTAGTGCTACTTCCTGCCCTTCTAGGATATACAGAAATGTAGACCCAGGTCTTCTGAATTTTTTTAAAAGTTATTAGCCTCTATATATTTGATGTGAAATTTCCTAGTACTGAGATGGCAGCATCAATTTATCTCAAATGTATTCCTTCAAGCACTTCTACTGCCCAATAAACATTCCTGTAGGTAAAGGTTATCCCTGGATTTTCCGGATTCCACCTTTACTCTGTGTATTTTCTAGTCCTTGGGCTGGCTATAGGTATTCCATTATCACCTTAGGTCATCTGGATAAATAGCTATTTATAAGCCTTCCTATCCCTTCAATAAAAGAAACACCATTATCAAAACCTTCTCAGGACTAGAGAGATAGCCTAAGACTTCAAGATCCTAGGTTTACTCCCCAGCACCACCATAACCCAGAGCTGAGTAGTGCTCTGGTGTAAAAGAAAGAAAAAAGAGAGGGAGAGGAAGAAAGAGAGAGAGAGAAGAAGAAGAAGAAGAAGAAGAAGAAGAAGAAGAAGAAGAAGAAGAAGAAGAAGAAGAAGAAGAAGAAGAAGAAGGAGAAGAAGAAGAGGAATGAGGAGGAGGAGGGGGAAAAGGAGGAAGAGGGAGAAGAAGAAGAAAAAGAGAAGGAGGAGGATGAGGAGGAGGAGAGAGGAGAAGAGAAGGGAAGGGAAGGGAAGGGAAGGGAAGGGAAGGGAAGGGAAGGGAAGGGAAGGGAAGGGAAGGGAAGGGAAGGGAAGGGAAGGGAAGGGAAGGGAAGGGAAGGGAAGGGAAGGGAAGGGAAGGGAAGGGAAGGGAAGGGAAAGGAAGGGAAGGGAAGGGAAGGGGAGGGGAGGGGAGGGGAGAGGAGAGTAGAGGAGGGGAAGAGAAGAGAAGAGAAGAGAAGAGAAGAGAAGAGAAGAGAAGAGAAGAGAAGAGAAGAGAAGAGAAGAGAAGAAGGAAAAAAGAAAAACAAGCAAGCAACAGCATAAGAAGCCTTTCTCTCCTCGTAAGCAAAATTCTACTGTTCAGGGCTCAAGACTGATAGAATATATGTTTTCAGATTTCCAAGGGCAAGTTTTTTTTTTTTTTTGAGGAAAAACTTTATATCAAAAGAAGTATTTGATGCCCTGTGAGGGAGAGTCTTACTTTATCAGTTGATAAAAATTAAACAAATATACTTTCAGGGGTAAGGCTCCTTCAGAGTTTAAAAAGTGTGACATATGTAGGGTGTCCTTGAAGTTTTGATTCTACTGAAAGCCATCTGCCTCCTGTTATCCTGATGGGCCCTGTATTGATGGCAGTGATGCAGCATGGAAATTGACTCCATCTAGGTTTCCATTGTGGCATTCAAAAACTTGTTTCAGATGACAAGTTCTCCTTTAGGGAATTTTCCAAGACAGCTGGGCTCCTGGAGTGCCTAATCTTCACCTCATTTATAGCCAAAGAAGAGGAGGGAAGTTCCACAGACTTACAAAAGGCTGAGCCGCAGAACTTCCTGCATTTATTTCCTCTTCCCACTCATGTTTATTAATATCTGGGCTGACATGACAACGAGAGGTTTTAAGATGAACAGGGAGAATAGCTACAGTGAGTGAGCATCCTCAGCTTGATATAGTAGCAACCAAATGGACTGAAATGGGAAAGAAATAAAGTGGAAAGATCCTTTATATATTTGCAGGTGAGGAGTCAGGCCTTAAATTTCCTTTTCCCATTTATTTCTTTATTGGGGGATAATGAATTATAGTGAAGTTGTTGACACATGGGTACATTCTCTCATCTTCCTGTGTTAGGGGTCTACAAAACATTGTTACCATCAAGTTAGGTCATTTTCCACCATCATGCATCATAACCCAAAGACTCCTTCAGCCCCCACTTTTCCCCATCTTCCCCAGAATCCTTTGCTTTGGTGCAATGCATAAAATAGAGTCCAAGTTTTAGTTTATTTTCCCTCAGTCTATTCTGAACAACATTACTAATTATAGTTTAAATGAGTCCTGGAGCCCCACTTCCCCAGAACTCTTCCCCACCAGGGAAAGAGAGAGACAGGATGGGAGTACGGATCAATCTTCTAACACCCATGTTCAGTGGGGAAGCAGTTACAGAAGCCAGACCTTCCAACTTCTGCACCCCATAATGACCCGGGGTCCATACTCCCAGAGGGTTAAAGAAAAGGGAAGCTATAAGGGGAGGATATGGGATATGGAGTTCTGGTGGTGGGAAAAGTGAGGAACTGTACTCCTCTTATTCTACAGTTTTGTCAGTATTTCCATTTTATAAATAAAAATTAAAAATAAATAAATGAATAAATAAATAAATTATCAAGCTCAAATATCTTGTGTGAGAAAGACTCTGCAGCTGTGTAAATACAGTCTACCTGAGCATTTGTCTGTCACATAAGATTTACTTCTGTCTTCAAATGTTAACAGTTATATCAATGTAGAAATCTATAGCCTGACCTGTGGGTTTACATATTTCATTCTTCTTTTTGGAAAGCAAGAATTGTTTAGTTCCTCACATAGAATATATTAATATTGAAAAATAATTTTAGTAGATCCTTAAAAGTCATGCAAATATTGAGAGAACCCCCTAGTTGTTGCACAGCAGTTATTTTATGACTAAAGGAAAAAAATCCATTTATGAATATACTCAGATTTCCTTATCCTCTCTATCTTCAAGAATTTAAATTTTACCTCCTCTTTCACTTATTCATTCTCCATGGCAGGTTCTTCCATTGATAATATTGAATTAGGTGTCCAAGTGAAAAAGAGTACAGAAGGCACAAAGAAGACTCTTATGAAACCTAAGCAGTTGAGAAATAACCGACTCAGCTTTTGTGTGGGAAGGTAGGGCATGGAGATGAAGCAGAGGTGTTTATCAGAAAGGACAGCAGGGACTGAATGTAGATAATGAAGAAAATTACTCTAGAAAAGAGAATGCAATGTTGTGGAGACCTTTCTTTCCCTAAGAATGAACAGGTGATTTTAATAATAGTCTGGTTTATGCCATTAGAGAGATACTTCAACTTAAAAGGGCTCCTCTTTGGATTATATCACTTTGAATTTCAAGTATCTCATGATATGAACCACATGGCTTATAGTTTGTAGATGTAAAGGGGATTGTTCACCACTCCTTTCCTCTGTACTAAGCCCTTGATTTCCAAAAGACATAGATACTTAATATAGAAGTATACATGAGTCTTTGATTTCAGGGGCAGGAGCCATCTAACAGATGCAGTGCTGTTCCCAGACTAAATTATAATAATCTATCTTTGGGAAGGTAGAGGTCAGCATTTAGTGGTGCCTCAAGTTTACTATGTTCTTGTTAACAGGAACCTCACTAACTATACTTCATATTATTCCATTTAGTACTAATATTGGGTTGTTGTAAAGTCATGATTCATTTTTGCACAGAAAAAAATATGTCATGTCTTATAGTTACCACCACAGTCAATAGTTATGGACCACATATCATGTATCAGTAATGCTTTTCATTCTGATGTCATGTTCTTTACAACCATCTCATAGTCTACACTTTTTTATTTCATATATTAGTGATTTAATACTGATTTACAAAATTACAAGAAAATAGGGGTAAAATGCCACACCATTCATACCACCAGATTTCTGTGTCCCCATTCCCTCCAATAGAAACTGGAGTGGTTCTCTCAACGTCACAGATGTAGGCTAATATTTATTTTCCTTTTTAAAAAATGTATTTATTTATTGGATGGAAGCAGCCAGAAATCCAGAGGGATAGGGGAGAAAGAGGTAGAGAGAGAAAGACACCTGCAGCCTTGCTTTACGACTTGCAAAACTTTCCACCCTGCATATGGAGACCAGGGGCTCAAACCCATGCTCTTCACATTGTGACATCTGCACTCAACTAGGTGCACCACCAATTGGCCCCCTGTAGGCTATTATTTCTAAACTATTATCTATATTTCTTTTTGCTCATTTTTGTCCCCTGTGGCCCTGCCTTCTTTTCTAAGTCACACCTACACCTATTACTACTTCCATTTTTTTTTTCTTTTTTTCCCTCCTCTCTTAGGGTCTTGATGGAATTGGGATTCAGAGCCCTCTAGTAATTTCCCTTAAGATTTCTCCCCCTCTCAGAATAAGGACCAAAAATTTTTTGGGGGTGCAGAAGGTGGGATTTCTGGCTTTTATAATTGCTTCCTCACTGAATATGGACATTGACAAGTTGATCTATAACCCCAGTCTGTTTATAATTTTCCCTAGCAGGGTAGAATACTGGAGAGATAAGGTTCTGGGACACACTGGTGAGGTCATCCTCCCAGCGAGTTCAGGAATCATAGAAACATCTGCAACTTGATATCTGATTGGCAGTTAAGCTATGAAGCTGGACAAAATGTTTAATAAACAAGAGCCAGAAAGTGGGAAAAGATCAAATGAAAATATGGATCTTATGGTGGTAAGAAGTTAAGAAGTTTATTTTAGGTTATGTTAGGGGCCCATGACTTTCATAATTTTTGCTTGAGCTTACACTGCTTTTTAACACAAACATTTTAATAAAAATTCTTATTATTAAGCATGGAAACGTGCATGGTAGTTTAGGACCTTGGTACTTTATTTTACTATGTATTGACCTATTCATTTAGCAGAGCCAAGGCCTCAGACATGTACAATTTCACTACTCCTGGTACAGTTGTTTCATTCAGATAGAGATAGAGATGATAGAGATAGAGAGATGCCACACTAGAGCTCCCCTGGTTCCACTGTGGAGTGCCATGTGGATCAAGGGAATTAAATGGGTTTCATGCATGGCAAGACATGTAGCTTACCTGGGAAGCACTTTCCCAACCTTGATATCTGAAGTAACTAGCGAAATGTTACTTATTTCTGAATCTTTATGTTAGAATTATAGATAAGATTTATACTAAATATTTGATCTTTTATTTATCCTTATATAACTAAATTCATAAGAACTTCAAAACACTTGCCCTTAGTGTAATAGAGCCTGGCTCAGTTTCAAGTATCTCTAGTAGATGAGGAACCACAATAGGTATGACGGAAGCAAACTGAGGGCCCATCAGGGTAGAGTTGGGTCTCACCTGATCCACTGCTTTGGGCAAGTTGCATTACCAATATCTTAGCTTCATTACTTCTAATAAAGGGTTAATGACAATATCTGCATCACTAGGGGTTTAAAGTGGATTAAATGAGATAACTCATGTCAAGCACTTAGCTCAATGCATATTAGAGAGTCAGTGCTCAATGATTCTTATTCCTTTACATCTTTCAACAGTGCTGGGGGAGGGGGCAAAGTTGCTCATCTGGATAATGTGTTTACTTTGCAATGCACCTGACCCAGTTTCAAATGTGGCCTCTACTGCACTGGATGAAATTATGGTGCTGTGGTGTCTTTCCTCTCCCAACCAACCTTCTTTCTATTTGAAAAAGTTAGGATGGAGCAGTGAAGTCCCAGTAATGAGAGTGGAATGGGAGTGAGGGGTAGGATAATTGGCTGAAGGAACTCGGCTCTTCATAAGGCAAAACTCTCTTTGTAAAAGAAATGAAAAGGAGTTGAGTGGTGGCAACCTGGTTAAGTGCACATAGGACTAAGTGCATGGATGCATGCAAGAATCTGGGTTCGAGTTTCCCGGCTCCCCACCTTCAGGGGAAAAGCTTCACAAGTGGTGAAGCAAGTCTGCAGGTGTTTATCTTCCTCTCCTTCTCTGTCTCTTCCTCCTCCTTTCACAATTTTTTTTCCTGTCCTATCCAATAAAATGGAAAAAATGGACGCCAGGAGCAGTAAATTCATAGTGTTGGCATGGAGCCCCAGAGATAACCCTGGAGGCAATAAGAGAGAAAGAAAGAAAGAAAAGAAGAAAGAAAGAAAGAAAGAAAGAAAGAAAGAAAGAAAGAAAGAAAGAAAGAAAGAAAGGGAGGGAGGGAAGGAGGGAGGAAGGAAGAAATGGAAAAATATGCATGAGAAAGATTCACTGACAAGTGAAGAACGATATCAAACAAATCAGATGATGATACATAAGACTTGTGTCAAGTATGTGCAAGATTTAGAGCATAAAGAACACTCTGAGAATTTAAAAAAAAAACCCTGTATTTTCACCACATAGTATATGTATATATCTGTCTCTCTTGGTGTCTATATAAACATCCCATTTCCAATTAAGGCCATCTAGCTCTCTGACTGCACATGACAACTTTGCATTGCCAAGAAGACTACAAAACTCTGGTATTACTGGTTGTGCATTCCAGGAACTGGATCTAACTCACCAACTCTGATGAAACTCCCTTGAACAAATTATGATCTGAGAGATATAGGCAAATAGTGCCAAAAGCCTATATGTAGCTATCAAATTTATTTTCTAGGCAGAGGCTTCATTTCACACAGAGATAAATGACATTTTTATACTTTAGTGTCTTTACAATGATTGACTCAACATAGAGGCTTTAAGAAAAAAATCTCTAGCTGTGTTTTCTTGGTGTGTGTGTGGGGGGGGTTAGGGGAGAGGGATGTGCTGGAGGGGGACACATCAGTTATTCTAAGTTCAAATTTTATCTTCAAATTTTGTAATGTTGTCAAAGGTTAAATCATCAAGCAAAATGTTATATTTAGTGATTTAATAAGATTGCTTAATTCTAGCCAGTCAATGAATATGTTTACCTGATTGTGTTTCTGCAGCAACTTTTTTTTATCACTGGTGATAGCAATGCCATGTTATGAGCCTTAATGATGTTGGGGTCTTGAAGGTCCCTGAAAGTGGCTATATGAAAAAAAATTGCTTAATTCTGGTGTTCTTTATTAAGTCATAGTTTCATCTTATTTTCCTTAGTGATGACCTTTTTCATTTTGACACAAGACTTGTCTACCTGCCTCTTTGACACTATTTATCAGTAGGAAGCAGGATGGTGTATTAAAAGGGGGCACAAGGAGGACAAGCAGACCTGGATCTAAATCTTGATTCTGTATTCTCTTAGTTACTTAGTTATTCTCTTAGTTACTTAGTTAGTCTGACTCAAGAGTCTCAGTTTCCTCATATTCAAACAGCAGTGAGACTCTGAGAGTTGGAAAGTTATTATGATTTATTGTTCAGAATCTTCCCCCATGTTTACATTAGTTTCTTTTTTATCTGCTCCTGCTATAATCCTTTTGATGGTAGCATTGTTAATGACAATGCACAGCAGTGTTGTGGCAATGCGCTCTGAAGCCAAAGTTCCTGGGTCTTCTATTGATTAGCATTTTACTTTGAGCTCATTTTTGTTTGTGCCTCAATTTCTTTATGTAAAAAATGAGGACGCTAACAAGATCAGAGGGTTACAAATATGAAACGTATGTCACATACTGAGTCATAAGTTTGTTTTGAGTATTTGTTAGTATGTGAAGACTGTTAATCTTCACTGGGACAGCATAAAATTATTAGTCAGTCAAGTAGGAGGGAAAGATGAGAGTTGACTGAAAAACATCAGAAGGAAAAAGTGGAAATCTCTATGTTTTACAAACTTTCAATGGTAAGTAGCAGAATACAAAGGAATATTTCACTTATTACAGAACTCCAGCTATCCTCATTGTGAGTTCTTTGTGACAAAAGATGGTGCCTTGCTTATCCCCATATTCTGAGGGACTGGCCCAAAGAAGCATTCAGGAAATGGCTGGAACAAATAAATCAGAGATTGAAAAGGAATGTAGAGTTTTGAGTCATCACCAGATTATGTAGCCTCAATACTTAAAAACTGGTGACTAACACACAATGTAATCTAAAGCCCTTTACAATTTATAACTAAAGGACCTAGATCTAAGTTTGTGTGGCCCAGATGACTTCCAGGATACTCTTCAGGGCAGTAAAAACTACCTGGAAAGGTATACCACACAAAATACCTACTCATCCTAATAAAGCATACATCTGGGTTATTTGAACATAACCCAGTCTCCTCACTGTGGCAAAAATTCTTCTGAATCATTTTCCTGACAAGAGGTTGCTCATCTCTAAGGTGGGGCTATTACACATGCAACCGCCTAAGACACATCTCTTCCCTTTCATGCATTCTGAGACCTCCTCTGCCTGAAAACAAACAACATCCTTGTGACTTGAAAGGGTGCCCCTCCTTCTTCTTCATCATGAATCATCTAGTTATTTTTGAGGATACTTCCCTTATTCATTCTGAAAACGTCCCAGTAAAAAAAAAAAAAAAACAGTAAGGGTATAAATATAAGTCCTTTAGGAAAAGAAATTGCTCATTGGATAGTTCCCTGCCTTCTCTAAAACCTTGATACCACCCTCGCCCCCCCAACCCTCCACTCCACCCCACCCCACCCCTCCCCACTCACATGGCCATGGAGCAAGGAGTAGTTTAGAATTCAGATCTGAAGTCAGATTGCTTCATTTTAGGCCCTTCTTCTACACTACCCAGTTATGTTATTTTGGGCAAATGACTTAACCTTTCTTTCAATGTTCCCATTTTTCTCTCAGTAAAAACAAGAGTAAGAATAATACTTCACAGAGTTTTGTGAAGATTGAATATATTAATATAAGTAGTCAAAAATATATAAGTGAAACACTTCAAGTAGTGTTACTTATGATAAGAGCTTAATATAAATCACCTTGGGACTGGTATCTCTGAGGACACTATAAGTTTTCATAATTGAATGTATATAATAAGTATATTTAGGTATATAATAAGTATATTTAAACCAGTGAAAAAATCAAATGATTTTTATAACAGAATAAATATCTTTGATAATCGTCTATTTCTCTTAGTTCCTCCCTTCTTGTCTAATTATTTAGTACTGTCATTAGATATATTTGGAAAGGAATCCTTGATTTATTTCACTAAACAAGATGCCATTTTCCCAGGCAGCTCTAAAGTGAGTGAAAATATTTGTTTTTCACTTATCTTTAACTCTGAATCATTGTCTATTTCCATGATGTGAGAGATTGATTGCTGGGAGGGGGGTAAGAAGATGGGTACCTGACAACTTAATTTTTGTTTTAAAGTGTGTCCTTAATTAATGTGCTCTTGTTTTCTTGCCTGGGTATCAAGGAGTCAACTGGTATAGAACTATGTTGAGCTGTCAGCTTGCTAGTGTGGTTTGTGCTGCTTTTATTTCTTGCTTTTACTTGCAGATGAAGTACAATTATGAAAAACTATTCAACATGTATTGACATCTGTGAATGGAGACAGAAAAAAAACAAGTACAGTATAACCCTTACCCACAGAATGCAATAGACAAATGAAATTTTTCAGGAGGTATAGTTCATGACTTTGTCTAGTCCCTTCTAGTTTTACATCTCCCCAACTCATAAAAGAAATGGCAGGATAATTTGACAAATAAGGATGGCTTTAGATGCATTTGACACCTATGGTCATGTACATTTCTTAAGCACTTAGATTGCAGAAGTGAGTATTTTTCTGGAGTGTTATTGCCATATGCACTAAGAAAAAAATATACACATAGAAGAGAAGTGGTAGGTGGCTAAAGTGTTAGTTCAAAGTTTCTAGAAGCAATATTGAATGAAGACAAGTGTAGAAATTTCTAGGACTGTTCTCCCTGAAGACAATCTGATAAGTTAACTTTGTTCAGACTACAAGGAGGTACAGGAAAGAAGATGAATGGGCCTCTTTTCTATGCAGGTCTGTTCCCTGGCAAACAAACCCATCATCAAAGCATACAGTTTGAATTCCTGTACCCTGAGCAGTTTGGCAGACATGTTCTGTAACCAGTGATGGTGCCAGCAGTTTGCAGCAGCTTTCACCACAGCAAATAAGCTATAATATTAAAAAGAAAAACACCCTGTCAATGTGGAAATTATCCCATCCAGCACTACTTCCCAAAACAAGAGACTTGATTTTGCTGCTTGTATGAGAATGACAGAACTGAATAATGCTTTTATTCTAAATCCATTCTTTGCCATCAAAATGTGGCTGTTTATTGTATAATCCTTTATCTAAAAAGGCAACACTCTGACTATTTAAACAATGCAAATGAAAGGAAGATTTGGCAATTACATAGCAAATTTAAGCTAGCCAAGTTAATTAAAGAAGAATTGAGTGGTGCAAGGCAAAGAAATCTTTTGTCTCCTGAACTTTCTGGATTTACTGGCTCTATGGTAAAATCACTTTCTTTCCTAGTATAGTGATTCAGTCAATCATCTGGATTTTAATATATACAGACAGCTGCTTTCAGGGACTTTCAAATATAAAATAAGCATTTTTCAATCTGAATAGTCTACAAGGATGAAATTGATAAGATAATTTCCATTTCTTTCTTCATTTTGTGTTAGGTCACCCCTAAATGGAGCATCAGGAAGGGCAGGGACCAAGAAAAGGTTTGCATCTCTAGCTGTTGAGCACTTCATCTGACTAGGCACAAAGACTTAAATAAGTTCAGGTATATACTGTCCTTAGTGTTCTGATTCCATAGATGCTCAATGAGTATTTCTCCTTTCAGGTCCTATTGCTACCCAAGTTTGACTCTACAGATTTATACTACAAAGGCATAAATTCTTCATGTACACAATTGAGACCCTCTATGGAACTACCAAATAGTTATGAACTAAGAGTACTCCATAAGAAATCAGTCCACCAAATGGTAGGAGGGCTTTCTGAAGTCTTCAGCAGAACTTCCAAGTTAAATGGTAGAGTCCAAACCATGATACTCCATCTGATAACTGACTGTGCAACCCCAGGCACTAAAGGAGTGATTTAGGCATGTCACTTGATTTATCTGAGCTTTAGTTTCCATATTTAAAATTACTGTGACCACTTTTGGAGCTTGATGTATGAATTAAATGAGAATATAAGTAAAGTGCTTGGTTCAATAATTAGAGCAAGAAACACTCAATAAATGATAACTATTGTTTGTTGAGCATTTAATGTCATATAGTAAATGCTCTTGGAACTTTACATAGACTGAAACACTGTAATAATGTTATCATATAGGCATTTTTATACCCATTAAACAATAAGAACAGTGAATGTTAACAGTATTTTACCCCAGGGTTACTTCTGATAGAACCATAAAATGATCACTAGACAACTGTTTGACACACTGGTTGATGACTGTGGTTTCTGGGATCAAAAAGCCTAGCACTTAATCTCAGATATCTCACTTAACAGCCTTGTGATTTTAGGAAAATGACTTAGCCTGATTTAGTCTCAATTTTTTATTATCTTTATTTATTTATTGGATATAGACAGTCAGAAACCAAGAGGGAAGGACGAGATAGAGAGGGAGAGAGGCACATGCAACACTGCTTCACCACTGGCAAAGCTTTCTTGCAGTTGGGGACTAGGGCCTCAAACCTAGGTCCTTGAGCATTATAAAATGTATACTTAACCAAGTGAGCCACCTCCTGGTCCCTTAGTTTCAATTTTTGTGCTTTTATTTTTGTATGAATTAGTATCTAGTAGGATTTTTGGAGGATAATTCAGTAATAGAAATGAAAACAATATAAATGTATGTCTGTATTGGGCAAGTTTTATGAATTTATTTTTTTATTTTATATTTATTTATTTATTTATTCCCTTTTATTATCCTTGTTGTTTTATTGTTGTAGTCATTATTGATGTCATCGTTGTTGGAAAGGGCAGAGAGAAATGGAGAGAGGAGGGGAAGACAGAGAGGGGGAGTGAAAGACAGACACCTGCAGACCTGCTTCACCGCCTATGAAGCGACTCCCCTGCAGGTGGGTAGCCGGGGGCTCAAACCGGGATTCTTCCTCCAGTCCTTGTGCTTTGCGCCACCTGCGCTTAACCCGCTGCGCTACCGCCCAACTCCCTATGAATTTATTTTTTAATTGAAGTTATATTGATTCATAATACCATATATGTTTTAAGAGTACACTTCTTCAAATGTATGCTACACTTTTTTTTCAAGTTTTACAACCTGAGTTCAACTGTGGCATATGGGGGTACTGGAGACTGAACCTAAGAGCTTCAGGCATGAAAGCCTCTTTGCATAATCATCATGCTATCTCCTCTTCCTAAATATATGTGACCACACACACTTAGGTAAGAGTATGAAAAGTATACTTAACTTGGGAGGAACTGTCAGTGTTCTGACTGGAAACAGTGATCATTAGGAACATGCAAATTAGATGACACTTAAGCTCTCTGGCCTGCATTTTTCATTTCTTAGATTGAGAGGCTTTTGTGAGGACTGAATGAGTTAAGACACATAAAGTGCTTACTTGGTAAGTGTTCAATAAATAAGTATGCACTTTTATAAACAGAGGATTTCCTAAGCAAGAGTAAGCAACCTTCAGACTGAGCTTCTGAAAAGGAGAAGTCTAAACTCTTCTGAATTAAACCTACAATTTTAATTCAATGTAGTGTTCAGTGTGGTAGTTTTTGAACTAGGTCTAGAAATAAACACATGAACATGGTCAGTTTCGGTAGTCTAGAAAAGCAATATCTCTAAGGAGGTAATTGTGTTAAGCATCTAATTGTGACAGTATACCAGATGCTATACTAGGAAAAGGTGAACAAAAAAGAGGGGCTAAGTGAGAAAGATAGGAACAATACTCTCAATACTCTACCTGGTGTGTGTGTGTGTGTGTGTGTGTGTGTGTGTGTGTGTGTGTGTGTATGTTGTTTTGTGTGGGGGTGAGTAGAAGTGGCTAAATGTGGGAGGGAGGTTGACCTGAGGTTCAGAGGAGGTGAAAAAAAAACTGGCTAAAGGTGATATTACTAATCCACCAAGTCACCCTGCTATCTTAAAAGAACCCAGAATAAAAAAAAAACGTGAAAGACAAAATTATGAAAAGTTTGAGGGCTGTTTTATGGGAGTGGACTTCAGTAAGATGATGGATTTTGTGTACTTCTCTTTTGCCAGCTGTAATTACAGAATCCCAAGTAATCCTTATCTTTTAAAATTTAACCATGCTAAGGCTATCTTAGTTCCAAACCAAGAACTAGTTTCTCTCTGTTTTTCTGTATCAAGCAAGACTATGTTTTGACAAGAGTCAGAAACTTATTCAAACTGTATTCAGCAAATAGGAGAATGGATTGTCTCTTTTAATTGGAAATTCAGGTGCATTTTTTGCTCAAGACATATTGAGGACTTCAAACTAGACAAATACATACTCATTCACCCTTATCTTTCAGTCTTTTTCCTGATTGGTTATTTTACCCCTCAGGCACTCTACATTTTAGCAACCTCTGAAGAGAGTCTCTTTTTGCCAATAGCTTCTTCAAAAGTTGCCAGGTTACTTTCATTACCTTTGCTTGGGCCCATGATCATCCCTAAACTAAACTCCACGACCAGGAAAAGCAAGTGTGCTCATTGTTATAACTAAGTATGACCTGGAAACTATAGGCAGGATCAGTGATTACCAAACCAAATGAGTTGAAAGTTGGGGAGAGAGAGTTCCACAAAAGAATGATGGGCCTAGAAAAGTTTTATCCAATATTGCCTTTTTCTTCCTCTAGAGGAAGAAGGAAATAATACAAAGATAGAGAGGTAGAAAGGGAAAGGATCATATATGTAAAGTCAATTTTAATTTTTATTTATTTTTATTATTGTATAAAGACAGGAAGAAATAGAAAGGGGAGGGGGAGATCAAGAGGGAGACAGAGATAGACACTTTCAGCCCTGCCTGCTTCACCATCTGCTTAGTGAATATTTCCCTCTGCAAGTGGGTATGAAAGGCTTGAACCTCAGTCCTTGCACACTGTAATGTGCGTGCTTAACCAGGTTTGCCAGGGCTTTGCCCCCTTGCAAAGTCTAGTTTTAGCAGAAACCCTCATCAGAGTTTGAAGAATTTTGAATTTTAGAACTATTTTATTTCCCCTTTCCTTCATTCCTATATTTTTAATAAGCTCTTAGTAACACCTCTTATTTTTGACCCTTGCAGACAGTTTCATAATTAAACAAAAGAAAACAAACACTGGGAGAAAAATATTTTACAGAGAAATTTCCTCATAGCCCAAATAATAGAGGTTATGTGTGTTTGAGGCTCTTTTAAATATATTTTTTGATTCCTAACACTGCATTATTTTGAATTTCCTGGAATATTCCTACTGAAGGGCAATCCTAGTAGATTATTCATTTATTTGGAATTTGATTTCTCTATCTTGTTGGGCAATGATATGTTTTTAATTTTTTATTATCTTTACTTATTGGATAGAGACTGTCAGAAATCGACAGGGAAGGGGATGATAGAGAGGGAGAGAGACAGCGAGATACCTGCAGCACTGCTTCACCATTCGCAAAGCTTTCCCCCTGCAGGTGAGGACCAGGGGTTTGAACCTGGGTCCTTGCTCATTGTAACATGTGTGCTCAACCAGGTGCACCACCACTTGCCCCACAGTGATATGTTTTGAGAGACAAAGTGCTGCTTTAATCAAACAGAGATTCTGGGACATATAGGCTTTCTCTATTTGAAAGAGGCAGTGTATTTGGACATGCTTTCAGTTTTCTGTGTACCCAGCTTTTTATTCTTTTTATGTTATATTTCAACAATTGACTTTGCCCACCCAGCATACCTGCCCCCCCTCAACCACCACCCCTCTGCCACACACAAACACACACACACACACAAAGTGGAATTTCAGGGTACACCATGACTCTTTGTTCCCTCTTAGTCTTCTGTTATCATTGTTATGTAAAAGACTTTCAGCCCCAAAGTTGAAGCCTCTTAACTGTAACCATAGCTACTTCCACTCTTGTTTTGTGTTTGCTGATATGAATTTAAGGAACTATTATAATGTCCTCAACCCCCATTTAAAACACCCTTCCTGAGTAAAAAAACAGTGAGGAGCCAACAGCCCAAGGCCTTAGAGCAGTTAACTTCAGTCAGTAAAAGTGGCCCTAGAAATTTTATTTGGATTTATGATGCCCTGTAAGAACTATTCAGCTTCTGGCTGAGAAATTACACTCCAGGATGGGTTCATGCCTTGCCATGCTTGTGTCTAATAGGAGCCCAGGCATCAGAAGGGAACGCTATGATAGGTAGCTTTGAGGAAAGTTCAAGTGTCATGATGCCTCTCCCTCTTTACGTTTCTATCTCTTTCTGTTTCTGTGAGTAGAAAAAGTCTACCCAAAAGTGGTGAAATCATGCATGTGCAGTGTCCTAGCTCCAAAAATATTTGATGTCTATAAAAAGGTAATTTTGGCAGACTTATCTATGAACACTGTGTTGAGTGAACACTCAACATTTATCTTTTTTAGAGTTTGTACCACTGTGATCATCCATTCAGTATGGCGATTATATAGAAAGCAGAAATAGAGCTGAAATAATAACCCCTATACAAACTTCCTTTGATAGCATTTTAACTGACATTTGGTCCTTCATGTTATCATGCTTTTGGTAGTGTTGTTTATATCCTTGACCATCAGCTTGTCATTTTCTCCTGACTCATAGTGGATTCTGAAGGACTTTATTTAAAACCCAAAGACACTTGTACACGCACACACACACACACACACACACACACACACACACACACACACACACACAAGGGAAGTCTTTCAACATATTTCTCTAAAGGATGCTAACTCTAAAAGATGTTAACAGACATGGTTCTTCTTACAGTTCTCTAGGCTCTAAATTAAATACCTGAAGTATTTAATGTTTTTACCTGATTACAAATCTCCCAGTAAAGAGAACTCAAATATCTTGTGTGAGAAAGACTCTGAAGCTGTGTAAATACAGTCTATCTGAGCATTTGTCTGTCACATAAGATTTACTTCTGTCTTCAAATGGTAACAGCTATATCAAAGTAGATTAGTGGCTATGCTATAATAGGTCTCAGCTATACAAGACTAAGTCATAGCAATATCCATTCAGATTACTCTGGGAGTTTGGACTCAAGGATTTTCTTGAGAAACAGTAGACAGCTCTCTCTGAGGTACAAGAGACTCAGTTAATAGTTAATTCTGACCCACTCAGGAAAGAATCCTTTAAGGCACTAAGCACATTTTGTTTCTTCGAAAACATTAGGTGCTTAACTGTGGGGCAGAGTGGCTGAGAGCTAGTACTGTTATGAATAGAAATAGCTATCTTTAAGTAGCTTGTAGTCAAAGTGATAGTATCAGTATAGCATAATACATGTTTTATGATCCATGTTAAGGAAATGGGATCAACTTTGAACAAAGAGTCACGTTTCAGGAAGACTTCCCAGAAAAGACATCTGAATTTGGGTATTGAAGGACAGGTAGAAGTATGACAGGCAGTAATTGCAGGTATAGGTATCACCATGTGTAAAAACACTGGCATATCGAAAATACCTTCTATTGTCAAAGCAATGTTGAGAAAAAGAAAGAAAAACCATGGAGACAGCACACTTCCTGATTTCAACAATTTATGGGGATATTGCAATTAAAACTGCCTTGTACTAGAACCAAAATAGACTCACAAATCAGTGGAGTAGAATCAAGACTCCAGAAATAAGGCACCATATTTAATATAACTTTTGACAAAGGGGTCCAAATCATTAAATGGAGAATGAAGATTCTCTTCAACAAATGATGTTGGGGAAATTGAATTGAAACATACAGGAGAACTAAACTGGACCATTACATTTCATCACACACAAAAGTAAACACCATATGGATCAAAGATTTGGATGTTAAAACAGAAACTATCAAATATTTAGAGGAAAATGTTGGCAGAACTCTTTTTGATGTAAGCTTTAAGAGCATCTTCAACAACTCAAGCCCAACTGCAAGGAAAGCAGAGACAAAAATAAATTGATAGGTCTGAATCTAACTGAAAAGCTAAGTTAAAAGAATCACCTCCAAAACAAAGAGGCTTTCTACAGAATGGAAGAAGATCTTTACATACTATACATCAGACAATGCCAATTAGCAAAATATAAAATTAGCAACAAACTCAATTAAAAAAAATGGGGCACAAGCATGGATCTTAACCAAAGTAGAGACCCAAAAGGTTAACAGGCACATAAAAAGAAAAATGCTCAAAATAACTGATTATCAGAGAAATGTAAATAAATAAATAAATAAATGCCAGTTTACTCCAATAATAATGTCATACACTAAAAATGTCAGAAACATCAGGTGTTGGTAAGTATGTGAAGAAAAAGAAATCCTTCTTTACTGCTGGTGGGAGTGAAAATTAGTCCAAACCTTAAGCAGTCTGAAGACTTCTCATAATACTAGAAATGGATCTATGCTATTATCCAGCAATTCCTCTCCCAGGGATATATCCAAAGGAAACAAATATACCTTTTGAATAAATATGTGTATGCATACGTGTATAACAGCACAGTTTATAATAGTTCAAGCTTGGAAGCAACCCAAATGCTCCATGACAGATGAGTGACTAAAGAAGTCGTGATACATGTAGACAGCGAAACACTACTCAAATGTTAAAATGATAAAGTCATCTCCTTTGCCTCATCTTGAGTGGAATTTGAAGGAATCATGTTTAATGAGACAAGCCAAAAATAGAAGGATAAATACCAGATGATATCTCTCATAGTTGGCTCTTAAGAAATATGGACAGAAAGGAAAAACAAAGTAAAACTTGGGAAAAGTTCATGGAGAAAAAAGGAGGGAAATGTTCAGGAGGAGCTTTGGGGTTCTGATTGATGCATGCTGTTTAAAAGGGTCTAGACTGAGAGTAAAAGTGTTTTGCAGAAACACAGGTACAGGGAGATGAGAAATTGTATCCATGTATCAACAATGTACAATAATCCATTAACCCCCATCTCCCAATAAAGTTTTTTAAAAAAGAAGAAAGTGGGGCCAAGCAGTGGTTAAGCACACACATTACAGTGTGCAAGAACCCAAGTTCAAGCCCCCAACCACCACCTGCAGAGAAAGATGCCTCTCTTTTTGTCTTTACCTCTCTATCTCCCTGTCACTTTTCTCTGTCTCTATCCAGTAATAAGTAAAAAGATTTTTTAATTTTATTTATTTTATTTTTGAGAGAGATGCAGAGAGAAAGACAGACAGAGAGAGAGAGAGAGAAAGAGAAACACCAGAGCACTGCTCAGCTCTGGTTTATGGTGGTGAGGGGGATTGAACCTGGGATTTAGGAGCCTCAGGCATGAAAGTTTGTTTGCATAACCATTATGTTGTCTCCCCCGCCCTAAAAGATATTTCTTGCAAAAAGGAGAGGAAAAAAGAAAGGAGGGAGGGAGGAAAGAAAAAAAAAAGAATAAAGAGAACAGGGAAAAGAGGATGTCATAGTACTATAGGTACATTTTATGAGATCTGAGACTTGTGGAGAAACTATTCTTGTTTGAAGTGGAGTCTTTTCTAAAGTTTAAGCTGTGTCCTTTATTTGGAGGGGAAGTTTGCTGCTTTTAGATCTCCTCCTGTGTGTTAGGAGAAACACATACCCCTCTTATCCTATGGTTTTGTTAATGTCTCCTTTCTTAAATAAATAAATAAATAAATAATGAAATATTTATAACCTATTTCTGATACCAAGCTGATCTTTCGCTTTAGTTTCTGTGTAACAATCATTTTGGATAAGCTAATTTGGTTGCCTGAGTTTAATTTCTATAAAAGTGTAAGGAAAATGCATTAAATAATTTAGAGCCTTTAGAATAGAAAAACAGAATTTTAAATTTCACAACTTGAAATTATAGAAAAAATTTAAATATGCATGATTTAAAAAGTAGAAATGAAGGGCTCCTGATGGTAGTACACCCAGTTGAGCGCACATAGTATTAAGAGCAGGGATCTGTGCAAGGATCTGGGCTAAAGCTCCTGCTCCCTACCTGCAAAAGGCAGGCTTCAACAAGCAGTGAAGCAGGTCTACAGGTATCTATCTTTCTCTCTCCCTTTCTATATTCCTGTCCTCTCTCAATTTCTGTCTTATTCAGTATATTGGAAAATAATGGCTATCGGGAGCAGCTGATTCATAGTGCTGGCATTGAGCCCCAATGATAAAACTAGAGGAGTGTGTGTATGTGTGTGTGTGTGTGTGTGTGTGTGTGTGTGTGTGTGTGTGTGTGTGTGTGTGTGTATGGAAAAGAAACTCAGTAGCTTTATAGGTTATAGCAGGTATGTATTCCTGAAAATTTATTTCTTTTTCTACCATGGAGAATGGCAAATCACACTGCTCTTGTTTTCTATATCAAATAATCATACTAAAATAAATTTTCTTCTTTATTATCTACTCTAGAGGTGGAAAATATGTAACACACTTCCGCCTCTTGCTGCATCTATGAGACATATTGCTTGTCATCCTTCTGATTAAATCCAGATACAGATTAAAAAACTATTTTTTAAATCCTAATATTCAGAGGTTCACTATCAACTAGCTGGAATTGACTTTGGTTTGATTCATATTCTTCACCCCTGATCTATTGCTTGCAAGTCTCATTGTTCTGTATTTTGTTCTCTCATTTCACATGTCTTATCTTCTGTATAAGACTACTTACTTCCTCTGAGTAAAGTCCCTCTCCTCCCTTTTCCTTTCTCCCCATCTGTCTGGCATAACCTGAGGCCTTTGTGTTTCCCAAATCCAGATCTCTAGTGGACCTCTGAACACCCATAAGGTGAGGAAAACATTCACTTACACCTGTTGTGGTATGCATTTACCAGATGCTTTCTCTGAGAGAGAATTTAATGTGTAGGATGATTCTTAAGGAGTTCTTATGGGATCAGTACCACAGAACAATCTTGGAGGCCAGTGACAGCTTCAGGGAGTCTTCAGAGTTGTGTACAAAATGGGTTGTGCTCCTTAAACTTAAACCAATCAGTCATTGGATGTGGGCCATTCCAGGAAGGACCTGTAACCATAAGTGAAGTGGTTCTCTTTAGCTGAGAAAAATTCAAAAGTTATTGTTCTTCTACCCTCAGTCTTTCCAACTTCTTACTGCTGTCAGACTCAAATGGGAGTGATCACTAAGACTAGCAGAGCTGGTTTTAGACTTCTTCAGCCTACCCCAAAGGAAGACTTAAGTTATATCTTTCATTAATTTTCAGCTTTTGTTTTCAGATCCTAAGGGATCATCACAAAACTAATACAGAGGTACATTTGATTACCCTGAGGGCACCCTGTTGGCACAGTAACAATATACCAAATTTATTGTAGCATCTATGTGATAAAGACCATGACTCGTATTCCTATAATGCTTCAAGACATTCATTATGAAGTAATTCAAATGACTTTTTACTTTTTAAATAACTTGTTTATTTTATGAGAGAGCAAGTGATTTCATAAAGAGTTTGACTTTAATAAAGGTGAGGTTGGGATGGAACCTAGGCCTTCATGAATACAAGGCCTATGCTCTGATGCTTAGCTAACCCCCACCCTCAATCATTTATGTGATTATATGATATGCTGTAGTTTGGGGTTTGGAAAATATGTTCACTATATGCAGAAAGATTATTATAAGGTAGACTACAAAAGTGATACCCCAAGTCCTTTTGTGCTACCTCAAAATTTATTTACAATAAAAGTTATTAGGTAGCTAATTTGTAAATTTGACTTGAGATTGTCAATGCATATAGCTTTCTAAATACTTTTGGAAGGAACCTAATCATAGATGTCTTTAGCTCTATTTATCACTTATTATTTATTTTTATCTTTAGTGGAGCCTATTAGCTTCCTCATGTTCTAAAGATAAAATACACCAAACTCTTCTACTTATTGTTTTTTTCTTTTTTATTTAAAAAAGGATTAATTAACAAAACCATAGGGTAGGAGGGGTACAATTCCACACAATTCCCACCACCTAATCTCCATATCCCACCCCCTCCCCTGATAGCTTTCCCATTCTCTATCCCTCTGGGGGCATGGACCCAGGGTCATTGTGGGTTGCAGAAGGTAGAAGGTCTGGCTTCTGTAATTGCTTCCCTGCTGAACATGGGCGTTGACTGGTTGGTCCATACTCCCAGTCTGCCTCTCTCTTTCCCTAGGAGGAAGGGTCTCTGGGGAAGCGGAGCTCCAGGACACATTGGTGGGGTCTTCAATCCAGGGAAGTCTGGCTGGCATCCTGATGACATCTGGAACCTGGTGACTGAAAAGAGAGTTAACATACGAAGCCAAACAATTTGTTGAGCAATCATGGACCCAAAGCTTGGAATAGTGGAGAGGAAGTGTTAGGGGTGTACTCATTGCAAACTCTAGTGTACTTCTGCTTTCAGGTATATATTTTGCAGTAGTTTATGGATACGTGTGAACATATGCTCTCTCTCACAGAAACTGGTGTATATCTAGGTTATGGGACTTTGTTAGAAAGTGAACCACCTGAGATGGAATTAGAGTATACTATGAAACGAAAGGTCTCACCCGAGTAATGAAGCTGAAGGGTTGTCATTCCACAAGTGAAGTTTCTGGACACAGTCTGAGGTGAAGCATGTTGAGGTGGCAATCGTTGAGTTGGTTAGGTTGTGATCAGCGGATGCAATATTATTTGATATAGATTGAGAGAAGCATATGGGAAAGTGGGCCATATACAATGGTTCCAGGACTGGGGGAAGTAGAGGCTCTATAGTGGAGATGTGAGGTTCCTGCTGTCTTAGGGTTCAGAAAGACAATGGATAGTTAATGTTATCATCACATTATTTGGTAATTGGGTTAACTTTGAAAAGTCCTTTTGTTATGGTTTGCTGTACAGTATCCAGTATCTTGTATATAGCTGTGCTATTGGTTGCTTCTGATCTACTTGGTCTAGGCTTTTGAGAGAGTCTGCATATCAATTACACAGCCTATATACTAAAAAGATTCAGTTTGTGTTTGAAAAACTTTGAGACAATCAATTGATTTCCCCCCTCTCATATTAATTAACTACTGATTTATATGTTTACATTTTGCTAGGAGTGTACATAAACACCATTCCCACCACCAAAGGACTGTGACCCATCCCTCCCGCCTACTCCCACCCCCCACTGGCCCAGAAAGCTGCATGTCTACCCCTCACCACAGGGTTTTTACTTTGGTGCCCTACTTACAATTTGGTCAGGTCTTGCTTTTAGTTTCCCTTTCAGATCTTCTTAGTCAACTTCTGTTGATGAGTGGGATCATCGCATACTCATCTTTATCTTTCTGACTTAGCTCACTTAACATAATTCCTTCTAGCTCTGTCCAAGATGGGTCAGAGAAGGTGGGTTCATTGTTCTTTATTCTTTTTCAACAAAAAAATTCTTGAGAACTTCTTGTAGCTTCTAGCAAGGGAATGCAGTTACTCATATCCTCTAGGCCAAAGACCAGTCTGTTTCTATTTAGGGAATGCCATCCTATTTGACTAAGCACACAGCTTCTGGAGAAACATGGATCAGTGAGGGAGGAGGGGACCTGGTTAGCCAGCTAGATCAGCCAAGTGAACCCTGATGATCAATGGGGTGACAAAGTCACAGCTAGATCACCCTCACATTCCAGACAAATTATTGAATAGAATTTTATAACCTCCACTGGGCTCATAAAAAAGCATCATTCAAGATTAGATTTATCTTGGTATTCTCTAGTATCATCCAGAAAGCAGAGAGAGAGTGGGAAGAAATTATGAGTAAATACAGGTAATGCACCATAAAATTGTTCTTTTGCCAATCTATCAAAGTCTAGGCTTAAAATAAATAAGAGGGTTTTTTTTTGTTTCAGATTCCAGCTCTTAAACAACTATACATGGGATCTTTCTGCCTTAGTTTTTTTTATCAGGAAAAATGAATAAATTAAATAAATGAGTATTTTGCCCTAAGGTTTGTTTAGTTAAATGTAAGGGTGTTTTTTTTTCTGAGCTGTGATTCCTCTGCATAGGGTAGAATGCTGAACTTGACAGGGACACAGAGGAATACAATAATATGGTGATGGTGATAACCAGAAATTTAAGAGAAAAAATTTGAAGTAAGGTGTCTTAAAGAACACTGAAGGAAGCTCCATTAATGGTGGAGTGATACCTAAGTGTTTCTCCTTCACTCTTTGCTGTCACTTTCTGAAACTGTAACAAAAAATTTGCTAGGAGCAATGGAATCATAGCAGAGGAAAAAAAGAAAAACGGAGTATGGGTTGTAAGAATCTCATATTTAATTTTTAACCTATGACAGAAATTATTCTGGATGCTACTTGTATATTTCTCTAGATAAAGTCGTCATTTCAAGTAGGTTTTGGAACTCTAAGCTGGTTTTGCATTATTGTGGCAGCCATGAAATACAGTCTCGATGAGGCACACCTCAAAATAACATGGTACAGAAGTTTGCAATCTCTCTTTAATCTTTCTTGGTGCCCTGCATAACTTCAAAATGCTTTAAAATTTTCACTCTGGATGGAATTTGTCACTCAGGGCTATATATTGGACATTATCCATAAACCCAGCTAGGGAAAGAAGATGTAAAGGTAAGCAGAAAGAAACTACTATCTTAAACTGTATTTTGAAAGAGTCTTTTTGCATAGCCAGAAAGAGTGGGTATTTTGCCAAACTCCTAGGACAACTTGGCAAAAATGTTTTGCTATATAAGTGTGTTTGGAGAGGGAAAAAAAAAAACAACAAAAAAACCTTTTGAGATCAGGAATGAAAGACAGTATTGTAAACTTAGCAACTGCTGAAACATTGAAAAGAATAAGACATAAAAGAGCTGGGGAGGTGACAGGAAGAAGAACAGTCACTTAGTAGTTATGTCTCATTTTTTTTAGTGAAATGCTTGAAAATCTTTTTTCTAAAACTTTATTCCTGCAATATGAAGTAAAATTTTTCCTTAGACACAATAGTGCACCACATTATCTAAGACACTTCTTTTCTAATGGAAACTTGCTTCTAATAAAAAACCAACCCACATACTTTGGTGGATATCTCTAGTGTTCATAGAGAGTAGGAAGTCTTTAGGATATATTCAAACAATAATCAATACAACAAGTAAGAATCAGCATAATGATGAATAATAGAGTGTAAAACAAAGATAATGAGTAGCTATAAATGAGGCCATTCGTCTTAACTGTTTATTCCACTGCCTACTTCATAGAAAAATATAATAAAAAGCTTTCAAGGAGCATTTTTGACTGCTACCTTGCAATTTAAAATTATACCTAAATTTTCCTTCTTTGATTTTTGCCCCATAGGGAGAGGTGTTGTCTTATTCAAGACTAACTCCTTGATTCCTTCTATTCTGCTTTCTTCAAGGCCTTTGCCCCATCTTTTTTTATTTCTCTTTTTTTCTGTGATGATAAGATAATCAAGATCTTTGTAACTCTTGTTCCTCAGTCCAATCATCCTACATCTTTGAACTTTCTTCCTATCGTTATTTATATTGTCTCTCTAAAAACATTTCTTTAGTCTCCAAGGTTATCACTAGGATTCAGTGCCAGTACAAATCCAGTACTCTTGGCAGTCATTTTTCCTTTCTTGTTTTTATTTATTTATTTTTAGTAGATAGCACAGAGAGAAATTGGGAGAGGGAATGGGAGACAAAAAGGAGAGAGAAAGATGAACACCTTCAGACCTGCTTCACTGCTTGTGAAGCTTCCCCCCTGCAGGTGGGGCAAAGGCTCAAACCAGGGTTCTTGTGCATGGTAATTTGTTCAATCTTTATGAATTGACTTCTAAAGTTCCCCTCTGCTCATTATCTCTAAATATTAATTCTATGTTCTTTGAGAGGATTGCTTAAGTCTCAAGTTACCTCTTAAATGTCAAATATGATGGATGTCTCTCAGTTTCAATTATTATTTTTTTCCTTTTCTTTTGCTGATGGAAACTGAGAGAAATTGGGAGGGAAGGCGGAGATAGAGAGGAAGCGAGAAAGGAAGACATACGAACTTCCCCCCAACCCCCCATCCCCTGCATATAGTGACCAGGTCTTTGTGCACAGTAATGTGTGTGTTCTATCAAGTATCCACCATCTGATTTTTCATTCCTGTTATTATTCCTGTCATCTCAGAATCAAATTATAAGCTTAACTTAAAATTCGACCCCTTTTATAGATTTTGCATTATCAACATGCAGATTTCCCATCTAAGAACTCTTAGTTCTTTTGCAGATTTGTCTTCCTTGGTCAATCCCTTCCCAGCCCCATCTTTTTTTTAATTTTTATTTATTTTATTGTTTTATTTTTATCCCTGCCCCATAGCGTGTGTGTGTGTGTGTGTGTGTGTGTGTGTGTGTGTTTACTTCTTTTTTTTTTAAATTTTTTATTTAGGAAAGGATTAATGAACAAAAACATAAGGTAGGAGGGGTACAACTCCATACAATTCCCACCACCCAATCCCCATAACCCACTCCCTCCCATGATAGCTTTCCCATTCTCTAGCCCTCTGGGAGCATGGACCCAGGGTCGTTGAGGGTTGCAGAAGGTAGAAGGTCTGGCTTCTGTAATTGCTTCCCCGCTGAACATGGGCGTTGACTGGTCGGTCCATACTCCCAGTCTGCCTCTCTCTTTCCCTAGTAAGGTGTGTCTCTGGGGAAGCTGAGCTCCAGGACACATTGGTGGGGTCTTCGATCCAGGGAAGCCAGGCCAGCATCCTGGTGGCATCTGGAACCTGGTGATTGAAAAGAGAGTTAACATATGAAGCCAAACAATTTGTTGAGCAATCATGGATCCCAAGCTTGGAATAGTGGAGAGGAAGTGTTAGGGAGGTACTCACTGCAAACTCTAGTGTACTTCTGCTTTCAGGTATATATTTTGCAGTAGTTTATGGATACGTGTGCACATAAGCTCTCTCTCACAGAAACTGGTGTATATCTAGGTTATGGGACTTTGTTAGAAAGTGAACTACCTGAGATGAAATTAGAGTGTACTATAAAAGGAAAGGTCTCACCCAAGTAATGAAGCTGAAGGGTTGTCATTCCACACGTGAAGTCTCTGGACACAGTCTGAGGTGAAGCATATTGAGGTGGCAATCGTTGCGTTGGTTAGGTTGTGATCCGCGGATGCAATATTGTTTGGTTTGGATTGGGAGATGCATACGGGAAAGTGGGCCCTATCCAAGAGTTCCAGGACTGGGGGAAGTAGGGGCTCTATAGTGGAGATGTGAGGTTCCTGCTGTCTTAGGGTTCAAAAAGACAATCAATAGTTAATATTATCATCACATTATTTGTTAATTGGGTTAACTTTGAAAAGTCCCTTTGTTATGGTTTGCTGTACAGTATCCAGTATCTTGTATATAGCTGTGCTATTGGATGCTTCTAATCTACTTGGTCTAGGCTTTTGAGAGAGTCCACATATCAAATACATAGCCTATATATTTAAAAGATTCAGTTTGTCTTTTGAAAAACTTTGAGACAATCAATTGATTTCCCCCCTCTCATATTAATTAACTACTGATTTATATGTTTACATTTTGCTAGGAGTGTACATAAACACCATTCCCACCACCAAAGGACTGTGACCCATCCCTCCCGCCCACTCCCAACCCCCACTGGCCCAGAAAGCTGCATGTCTACCCCTCACCACTGGATTTTTACTTTGGTGCACTACTTACAATTTGGTCAGGTCCTGCTTTTAGTTTGCCTTTCAGATCTTCTTAGTCAGCTTCTGTTGATGAGTGGGATCATCCCATACTCATCTTTATGTTTCTGACTTAGTTCACTTAACATAATTCCTTCTAGCTCTGTCCAAGATGGGTCAGAGAAGGTGGGTTCATTGTTCTTGATAGCTGCATAGTATTCCATTGTGTATATATACCACAGCTTTCTCAGCCACTCATCTGTTGTTGGGCACCTGGGTTGCTTCCAGGTTTTAGCTATTATGAATTGTGCTGCTATGAACATAGGAGTACACACCTCTTGTTGGTTGGCTGTTATGGAGTCCTTGGGGTATAAGCCCAGGAGAGGAATTACTGGATCATATGGAAGGTCCATGTCTAGCCTTCTGAGAGTTTTCCAAACTGCTCTCCACAGAGGCTAGACCAATTTACATTCCCACCAGCAATGTAAAAGGGTTCCTCTGTCCCCACAACCTCTCCAGCATTTGTTGCTGCTGTCCATTTTGATGTATGCCATTCTTACAGGAGTGAGGTGGTATCTTAGTGTTGTGTTAATTTGCATTTCTCTGACAATCAGTGACCTAGAGCAGTTTTTCATATGTTTGTTAGCCTTTTGGATCTCCTCTGAGGTGAATGTTTTGTTCATTTCCTCTGCCCATTCTTGGATGGGGTCATTTGATTTTTTGGTGCTAAGTTTGCTGAGCTCTTTATATATTCTGGTGATTAGTTTCTTGTCTGATGTCTGGCATGTGAAGATCTTCTCCCATTCTGTGAGGGGTCTCTCTGTTTGTTTAATAGTTTCTTTGGATGTGCAGAAGCTTTTCAATTTGATGTAGTCCCATTGGTTTGTTTCTGCTTTAGTCTTCCTTACAACTGGGTTTGATTCATCAAAGATGTCCTTGAGGTGTATGTGGGAAAGTGTTTTACCAATGTTTTCCTCTAAGTATTTGATTGTTTCTGGTCTGACATCTAGGTCTTTGATCCATTTGGAGTTGATTTTTGTTTCTGGTGAGATAAAGTGGTTCAATTTCATTCTTCTGCATGTTTCAACCCATTTCCCAGCACCATTTACTGAAGAGAGCCTCCTTTTTCCATTTAATCCTTTGGGCCCCCTTATCAAAGATTAGATGCCCATAGGTGTTGGGATTTACTTCTGGGCTTTCAATTCTGTTCCACTGGTCTGTGTGCCTATTTTTGTTCCGGTACCATGCTGTTTTGATGATGATGGCTTTATAATATAGTTTAAGGTCTGGGAGTGTGATGCCTCCATTTCTGTTTCTTTTCCTTAAGATGGTTTTGGCGATTCTAGGTGTTTTCATGTTCCAGATAAATGATTGTAGTGTTTTTTCTATTCTCTTAAAGAAGATTGGTGGAACTTTGATGGGTATTGCATTAAATTTGTATATGGCTCTGGGGAGAATATTCATTTTGATGATATTTATTCTTCCAATCCATGAGCATGGGATATCTTTCCATTTCTTGGTATCAGTTTCTATCTCCTTGAGTAGCGACTCATAGTTTTCAGTATACAGTCTTTCACTTCTTTGGTCAACTTTATTCCTAGGTATTTGATTGATTTTGCTGAAACAGTAAATGGGAGTGATTTCTGGATGTCTTCTTCTTCAGATTTAGTGTTTGCATAAAGAAATGCCACTGATTTTTGTACATTGATTTTGTAGCCTGATACCTTGCTATATTGCCTAATAACTTCCAGTAATTTTCTACTGGATTCTTTAGGTCTTTCTATGTATAGTATCATATCATCTGCAAATAGTGAGAGCTTGACTTCTTCCCTTCCAATCTGTATCCCTTTGATTTCTTTCTCTTGCCTGATTGCTATGGCAAGAACTTCCAATACTATGTTGAAGAGTAATGGTGACAGTGGACAGCCCTGTCTAGTCCCCGATCTGAGGGGGAATGCTTTCAGCTTCTGTCCATTATGATGTTGGCTGTAGGTTTGCTATATATAGACTCCACTATCTTGAGGCATTTCCCATCTATTCCCATTTTTTGTAGAGTTTTGAGCATGAATGGGTGTTGGATTTTGTCAAAGGCTTTCTCTGCATCTATTGAGATAATCATGAAGTTTTTGGCTTTGCTTTTATTGATGTGGTGAATGACATTGATTGACTTACGGATGTGGAACCAGCCTTGCATTCCTGGGATGAATCACACTTGGTCATGATGAACAATCTTTTTGTTGTGTTGCTGTATCTGGTTGGCCAAGATCTTGTTTAATATTTTGGCATCTATGTTCATCAGAGATATTGTTCAGTAGTTTTCCTTTTTTGTTCTGTCCCTATCAGGTTTTGGTATCAGGTGATGTTGGCTTCCTAAAAGGTGGAAGGGAGTATTCCTGTTTCTTCAATCTTATGGAATAGCTTAAGAAGTATGGGTATTAACTGTTTCCTGAAAGTTTTGTAGAATTCGTTTGTGAAGCCATCTGGTCCAGGACTTTTGTTGTTGTGGAGATTCTTAATAACGGTTTCAATTTCTTTTTCTGTGATTGGTGCATTTAGATTTTGTAGTTCTTCTTGGTTCAGTTTTGGAAGTGCATAGGTTTCTAGGAATTGTTCCATTTCTTCCAGTTTCTCTAGCTTGGTGGCGTATAGTTCTTTATAGAAGTTTCGCAGGATTCTCTGGATTTCTGTGGTGTCAGTTGTGATATCTCCTGCATCGTTTACAATTCTATTAATTTGAGTCTTCTCTCTTTTTTGTTTGGTGAGTCTGGCTAGGGGTTCGTCAATTTTGTTTAATCTTTCAAAGAACCAACATTTGGCTTCATTGATCTTTTGTATGGTTCTTTTATTTTCGATGTTGTTTATTTCTACTCTAACTTTAGTGATTTCTGTCCTTCTGGTTGCTTTAGGGTTCCTTTGTTCCTCTTCCTCTAAGTCCTTAAGGTGTGCAGTAAGGTCGTTCATTTGGGCTTCTTCTTGGTGTTTAATATGTGATTGTATGGCTATAAGTTTCCCTCTCAGTACTGCTTTAGCTGTGTCCCAAATATTTTGATAGGTTGTGTCTTCATTTTCATTAGTTTCCAGGAACATTTGAATTTCCTGTTTGAGTGAGTCTCTGACCCAGTGGTTCTTAAGGATCATGTTGTTTAGTTTCCAAATTCTATGTCTTTTAATAATTTTCCGTTTGTTGTTAAATGTTAGTTTTACTCCACTGTGGTCTGAGAAGATACTTGGGATGATTTCAATGCTCTTCAATTTATTGATGCTGTCTTTGTGGCCGAACCTGTGGTTTATCCTTGAGTATGTGTTATGTGGATTGAAAAGAAGGTGTATTCCAGTTTTTTGGGGTGGAGGAGTCTGAAAATATCCAAGAGGTCTAGTCTGTCAATCTCTTCATTCAATTCTCTTGTATCTTTATTGGTTCTCTGCTTTTTTGATCTGTCTAAGTGTGAGAGTGGGGTATTGAAGTCTCCCACTATTATTGTATTACTATTGATGTATTTTTGAAATTCTTTCAGTAGATGCTTAATGTATTTAGATGGTCCCTCGTTGGGTGCATAGATGTTAATAATTGTTAAGTCTTCTTGGCTGATTGATCCTCTAATCATTATGTAATGTCCTTGCCTATCTTTTATTACTTTATTTAATTTAAAATCTATCGTGTCTGAGATGAGAATGGCTGTTCCTGCCCTTTTTTGTGGACCGTTAGCCTGTATGATAGTTTTCCATCCTTTCACTTTAAGTCTGTGTTTATCTTGTTGTGACAGATGGGATTCTTGCAAGCAGCATATGGTTGGGTTATGTTTTCTGATCCATCCCCCCACCCTGTGCCTTTTGATGGGTGAGTTTAAGCCATTGACATTTATTGATATTATGGATTTAATGTATTGTAGTGCCATTGTTCTAAAAAAAATTTATTTACTCTGATATATTGCAAGTATTATAGTGATGTTCTTGTTTATAAGAGGTCTTTTAGTACCTCTTTCAGGGCTGGCTTGGTGATGGTTGCCTCCTTTAACTGTTGTTTGTCTAAGAAGGTTTTGATCCCTCCATCTAGCTTGAATGAAAGTCTAGCAGGATATATTATCCTTGGTTGAAACCCTTTTTCATTCAGGGCTCGATAGATATCTTGCCACTCCCTTCTGGCTTTTAGAGTTTGAGTGGAGACGTCTGCAGATAATCTTATGGGTTTTCCCTTGTATGTGACTTTTTGTTTCTCTCTTGCAGCCTTTAGGATCCTTTCTTATCCTTACTTCTTCTCATTGTGACTATGATGTGTCTTGGTGTCTTCAGGTCTGGGTTGATTTTGTTTGGTACTCTCTGGGCCTCTTGAACCTAGATATCCTTTCTGTTATTCAGGTCTGGGAAGTTTTCTTGTATTATTTCCTCTAGAATGTTTTCTTCCCCTTCCTCTCTTTCTTCCTCTGGCAGGCCAATTATACGAATGTTACTTCTTTTGAGCTCATCCCATATGTCTCTGTTGTTGTTTTCAGTGTCTCTCAATCTCTTTTTAAGCTCTTTCACCTCTTTCTTAGTTTTCTCTAATACTGCCATTCCTTTCCTCCAATGTTGTTTTCATTTCTGTGATTAATAAGTTTATTATTGCATGCATACTTTTCTTATCTATGGTTACTTCTGACTGATTTGTAGTTTCTTCTGGGCTCTTGTCTTCATTCATTGGAGTAGCAGTTTTAGTTGTTTTTAATCTACCCATTTTTTTGATTTATGTGTTTCTCTTTTTTTTATGCTCTGTTGTTCCTCAGTTTTTGTGTCTTGAGTACAAGTAACACTGTACTAAATACCTTTATGACAATTGCACTCACAAACCTCCGGAATTACAGTAGCAACTGAAGTAAGTATTGAAGGAGTTTAATCATTACCAGTTAGCCAAACAATTTCTCTAGTCCGTGAAAAAATAGTAACCAAATCCCAGTGAAGAAAGAGAACAGAAAGAGAGGATAGCAAGAATAGACAGTTATGCAAATCTACTATCCACTGTATATTCTAGGGGTAACAAGAGGGGAAAGGGAACTAGAGCAGAGATACACACCTGAATCAGATTTCTTCCACTCTGAGTCAGATTTCTTCCCCAAAGTAATTCACAAATTCAGAACGGCAAAGAAGAAAGAAGAAGTGTATGACAAGATTAAAAAAGAGAGAGAGAGAGAGAGAAGAGAGAGAAAAGGGATAAGATAAGAAAAAGAGTTGTAATTAAAGAGCAGTGCAAGGAACTTCCCAAATGTGTATCAGTGAATTCAAAAAAAAACACCCTGTTTGGTGGTATGGGGTATCCTGCTAGGAGCTGGTCCCAGGGACTGTTTATGGGGGGGGGGGGGCGGGAAGGATGTATGCTTGAAAATTAAAAGGAAAAAAAAAGAATTTTTTCCCCTACTCTAATTCTTAACCCAAATTAAGTTATAGTCATCTCTTTGTCACCGCTATGACACCTTATTGGCTGGCCTGCTAAAGGCAGAAAATCCTATTGTTTCCAGGGAGTGTGTTTGGAGCTCAGCGGCTAGCAGCTTCTCCGTCCGCCATCTTCCGGGAAACCCCCCCTCCAGACTTTTTTAAAGGATTTCTTGAAAATGAAAACTAGCTCCAAGTCCTTTGATCCAATGAGAGCTATACTCAAGAAGTCTTTGGATCCGCCCTCAGGGTTGCAGTGGTCCCTGGAGACTCCCAAGAGAAAGCCCCCGAGCTACAGTGCTCCCTCCGGGTCCTCTGCCGGTCGCCCAGCAGCGCTCTGCAACCGGCGGAGGAGCCACCTTCCGGGGCGGAGGACAATGCCTGGCGCACTCGCCTTGCCCGGCGCCGCCTGGGAAGTCTGGAGCCCCGCTAGTCCATGTCACCTTTATTCTAATTCTTAACCCAAATTAAATTATAATCACCTCTTTGGTGTCACCCCTTATTGACAGGCCTGCTAAAGGCAGAAAATCCTACCGTTACCAGAAGATGTGATCAGAGAACACGCTGTTAGCAGCTTCTCAGTCCGCCATCTTCCCCTCCCTCCAGAGAACTCCATGTGTGTTTACTTCTACTGGATAATCTCATCATCCAGTCCAGTGGCTCTGGGCCTAGACATTTTTTTTTTTTTTTTTTTGCCTACTGGATACATCCACTTGTAGTTCTCACAGATCATTTACAACCACTGTGACACCATCCTGTACTTCCTACTTGCTATGCACTGATGAAATCATGTCAATTAACTTGGATACCTGTCGTATAGGTGATAATACCCTACAGAACACAGGCTGGCTGCTGGTGCTCCTTTTCAGAGATATCCAACACCAAGCCTGCCTGAGTTTCTCCCATTTTTAATATTTGGCTCTCTGGTCTCATTTGTTGCATCAGTACACACACACACACACACACACACACACACACACACACACACTCAATCTAATTGAATCCAGAAGCAATTTTTGTTTTTAAAAGTGCTGGGTTTGAAGCTAAATATAAGACTTTGTTTAATAGGATACTTTTTTATCTCCTTGCTTATTATCACTTCTAAAGTTTTGTTTTGCTTTCACATTCTCAATTTTAATTATAATTGCCTTTTCTTATCCTTCTCCTAATTTTAGGATAAGTACTTTTAGAATCTCCTCCAGACTTCTTATTCTTGAATTTAGAGTGTTGATATATGTTAAAATCATGCATTGGGGTAGAATGAAAAAGAGAGAACTGGGGAGGGTGATTATAGATTATGGATTAGAAATTGTGATGTCTAGTCTGATGTCAGATCAACTACATAAAGACCTCAGGAGTTAAAATTCTCATCTTAGTCCATACACTCTTACTTAGGTATCTGTGATAGTTAATTTTATGTTAGCTTGTCTAGGACTAAGCATCAGTTTTTGGTTAAACATGGGTTTAGATGTTGTTGTGGAGCTATTTATTTAAAATGTAGTTAACACTCAAGCCAAGAGACTGAGTAAAGACAGCTGCCCTCCATATCCTGTGTATCTCACTGAATAAATTGAAGTTCTTATGAGAAAAGACTGAAGTTTTGGGACTTTGTTAAGAAGTGAACCACCTGGAATTGAATTAGAGAATCCTATGAAAGGAAAAGTCTCACCTAAGTAATGATGCTGAAGGGTTGACATTAGGCAACTGACATCTCTGGACACAGTCTGAAGTGAAGCATGCTGAGGTGGTACTCATTGAATTGATAAGGTTGGCATCAGCAGATGTAATATCATTTGGTATGAATTGAGAGAAGCATGTAGGAAAGTGAGTCCCACCCTAGAGGTTCCAGGACTGGGGGAAATATAGGTTCTATAGAGAAAGCAGGAGGTTCCTGCTGTCTTACAGTTTAACAAGGCAATAGATAGTTATTGCTTTAATCATATTATTTAGCAATTGGGTTAACTTTGAATTATCCCTTTATTATGATTTGCTGTATAATACACAACATCACCATAATTTATGTCATTATCTGACATTATTTGTATATAGCTGTGCCACCGGATGCTTCTGTTCTCCATGGTCTAAACTTTTAAGAGAGTCAACATATCAAAGACTCAGCCAATGTATTCAATAGATTCATTCTGTGTTTTAAAAAGTTTGAGACATTCAATCAACTTTTCCCCTCTCATATTAATTAAATAGCAATTTATATGACTACAAATTAATAGGAGTGTACATAAACACCATTCCCATCACCAAAAGACTGTGTCACATCCCATTCCCCCCCTCCCTGCCCCTTGAAGCTGAACATTCAATACCTGAAAACAAAAGTACACAATAGTCTGCAGTGAGTCAGTATAAAGTTCTTAATGAAATAGTGTCTGCTTAGACTTAGATAACCTCCTCACCTACTTCCTATTACAGTTCTCTCACTCACTCCAGAGCTAGCCTTATTAAAGCAAGGACTGCAAAATCTTAATAAGGGCAATGACTTGGATCCACCACCATATCAGATTTCAGGCTCAGGGAAAAAAAAAAAAACTCATATAGCCACAGGCCCTTTGTAATATAACTAAAATATGCCTACTAGCTATCTACAAAATGGAGGACCCCCCAACTCTTCATCTGCACTATTCCAGTCTTTAGGTCCATGATTGTTCAACAATTTGTTTGACTTTGTATGTCAACTCATGTTTCAGCCACCAGGTTCCAGATGATAGCAGGATGCGACCAGACTTCCCTGGACAGACAACCCCACCAATGAGTCCTGGAGCTCTGCTTCCCAAGAGTCACACCCCACTAGGGAAAGAACGAGGCAGTCTTGGAGTATGGATCGACCTGTCAACACCCATGTTCAGTGGGGAAGCAATTACAGAAGCCAGACCTTCAACCTTCTGCATCCCACAATGACCTTGGGTCCATACTCCCAGAGGGTTAGAGAATAGGAAAGCTATCAGGGGAGAGCATGGGATACAGAGTTCTGGTGGTGGGAATTGTATGGAGTTGTACTCCTCTTATCCTATGGTTTTTTCAATGTTTTATTTTTATAAATTTTAAAAAAAGAAAAAGAAAAGGAAAAAAGGAATTCTTTCTCCAGATTGCCATAGGACTTAAGCCCTTCCTGGTTCTCTAGGTTACTAGCCTGCCCTACAGTTTTCAGACTTGTCAGTTCCCATAATTGTGTGCTTTTTTTTTTTTTTTGGCCCTCAACTCCCCCCAGCTTTGCTGAGACTTTGCACTTCTATGATGCCACTGCTCTTGGCAAAAACCTTTGTTTTTAACTCAAGGTTGAGAGACAAAGAGAGATAGACAAAGAGAGACAAAAAGGAGAAACATCACAGCACCCTTCCTCTCCCGAAACTTCCCTTCTCCATGGTCTTCCCAAGTAGTCACTAGAAATTTGAACTTAGGTCTTCATGCACAGTGAAGTGTGTATTCCACTGGGTGAGATATCTTCTACACCCTGGGAAAATTTCATAAAATCTTTTCTCCTTTACCTTCCTCCCTCTCGCAATAGATATAGTTAAAGATAAACTCTCAAGCATATTTGGCTAAGAAACCCCTTTCAAAGTGCAACTCTTTAAAGAACATTATCAGTATGTATAAGCATATGTTCAGTTTATTTATATATATATATGTATATATTTTTTAATAAATTGTTATTAGTTATTTAATAATGATTGAGAAGATTGTGGTATAAGGGGTACAATTTCATACAATTCCCATCACTAGAGTTCCATGTTCTCTCTCTTCCATTGGAAGTTCCGTATTCTTTATCCCTCTGGAAGTGTGGACCCAAGATCTTTATGGGGTGCAGAAGGTCAGAGGTCTGGCTTCTGTAATTGCTTCTCTGCTGGATATGGGCATTAGCAAGTCAGTCCATACTCCCAGACTGTTCCTATTTTTCCCTAGTGGACTCTGGGGAGGTGAGGTTCCAAGACACATTGATAAGGTTGTTTACCCAGGGAAGACAGGTTGGCATCATGAAACTGGACAGATGAATGGCTGAGAAAGCTGTGGTATATATACACAATGGAATACTATGCAGCTATCAAGAACAATGAACCCACCTTCTCTGACCCATCTTGGACAGAGCTAGAAGGAATTATGTTAAGTGAACTAAGTCAGAAAGTTAAAGATGAGTATGGGATGATCCCACTCATCAACAGAAGTTGACTAAGAAGATCTGAAAGGGAAACTAAAAGCAGGACCTGATCAAATTGTAAGTAGGGCACCAAAGTAAAAACCCAGTGGTGAGGGGTAGACATGTAGCTTCCTGGGCCAGTGGGGGGTGGGAGTGGGCGGGAGGGATGGGTCACGGTCCTTTGGTGATGGGAATGGTGTTTATGTACACTCCTAGCAAAATGTAGACATATAAATCAGTAGTTAATTAATATGAGAGGGGGAAATCAATTGTATGTCTCAAAGGTTCTCAAAAGACAAACTGAATCTTTTTAATAGATAGGCTACGTATTTGATATGCGGACTCTCTCAAAAGCCTAGACCAAGTAGATTAGAAGCTTCCAATAGCACAGCTATATACAAGATACTGGGTACTATACAGCAAACCATAACAAAGGAACTTTTCAAAGTTAACCCAATTAACAAATAATGTGATGATAATATTAACTATTGATTGTCTTTTTGAACCCTAAGACAGCAGGAACCTCACATCTTCACTATAGAGCCCCTACTTCCCCCAGTCCTGGCACCCTTGGATAGGGCTCACTTTCCCGTATGCATCTCCCAATCCATACCAAATATTATTGCATCCGCCGATCACAACCTAACCAAAGCAACGATTGCCATCTCAACATGCTTCACCTCAGAGTGTATCCAGAGACTTCACGTGTGGAATGACAACCCTTCAGCTTCATTACTTGGGTGAGACCTTTCCTTTTATAGTACACTCTAATTTCATCTCAGGTAGTTCACTTTCTAACAAAGTCCCATAACCTAGACATACACCAGTTTCTGTGAGAGAGAGCGTATGTGCACACGTATCCATAAACTACTGCAAAATATATACCTGAAAGCAGGATTACACTAGAGTTTGCAGTGAGTACCTCCCTAACACTTCCTCTCCACTATTCCAAACTTGGGATCCATGATTGCTCAACAAATTGTTTGGCTTTGTATGTTAACTCTCTTTTCAATCACCAGGTTCCAGATGCCACCAGGATGCTGGCTAGGCTTCCCTGGATTGAAGACCCCACCAATGTGTCCTGGAGCTCAGCTTCCCCAGAGACACACCTTACTAGGGAAAGAGAGAGGCAGACTGGGAGTATGGACCGCCCAGTCAACGCCCATGTTCAGCGGGGAAGCAATTACAGAAGCCAGACCCTCTACCTTCTGCAACCCTCAACGACCCTGGGTCCATGCTCCCAGAGGGCTAGAGAATGGGAAGGCTATCATGGGAGAGGGTGGGTTATGGGGATTGGGTGGTGGGAATTGTGTGGAGTTGTACCCCTCCTACCTTATGCTTTTGTTCACTAATCCTTTCTTAAATAAAAAATTTAAAAAAAAATGGTAAAAAAAAAAAAAAGAAACTTGGTAGCATCTGAAACTTGGTAGCTAAAAAGCTTGACAATATAAAGCAGAACAGTTTGTTTACTAATCATGAACCTAACAGTAAAAGTATGGCAGCTGAAATGTGGGGTCTTCATTTTGGAGGGAGCTAGGATGTCTATTTGCTCAGCTACTGCCTTTACATCTATCTGTACAAATGTGTATATAGACACTACTGATATTAATATAGTGTGTATATGTGACTAAACAGACATTAAGTAAAGCAGATAACCCTCCACATATGTATCTTATTGATCCTATTTTCTCTAGGGAATCCTGATAATACAGTCTCATTATCAAGTACTTTGCCTCCTTCAACCAGGTCTTGATCTCTTAGACCTTCTGTTGCATATGTCTTTTTCATTATAACTGATGAGCAATTGTTTTTATAAAGTAACACAGTGATTAAACTAATAGAATTCTTTAAATTTGGGCAAGGGGAATAATACAACTTTACTCGACCAAATTAGTTTCTTAATTGGCCTTGCTCTTGTAGTTAAATGTGTCATGTTGAGTTTGAACATTTTTAATAAGTAGATTTATATTAGAGACGGAGTGTTTAAATTACTTAAACTTCAAAGGCCTAGTTTGCAATAAAATGAAACAAATTCTGTTGGATGTTATTGAACTGCCAATAAGGATTAATTGAAACTCAAATGTTCTTTATTATTTTTAATTAGGTTATTGTTATTCATACTGCTTTCTTGACTTTTTTCCATGCTAAATAATCATGTTTGTATTTCACCCTAATCTTTCTGTTTAGTTAACCAATTAATTAAGGATGGGGATATTCTACATTTATTAACATCCTAATGGGCAAAATGATTCTCTGTAGACCAAACATTTACACATGTTCAGCTTTTTGAGCTCAGCTTTGTCTCTTTTTAAATGAGTATCATTTCTTAATTACTATATACTAGAAATTAAAGACCATGTTCTTAAATATCCAGTCCTATCTTGCTTATTAGACTGCCCTTGTAGGTTAAGTGAGACAGGCACTAGAAAGTAATTACACATCACCACAGCATGGCCTGCTTAATTTAGCAGGGACTCCTGTAATCTTGGCTGTTCCTGTCCTTAAGGTATCAAGAACCTGTTAATTTAAGGGGTCATGCCAATATATATTTTTTTCTTTCCTAAGAGGCTCTATAATCTCAAACTATCAGCATTTATTGTGTTTAATAACCTCAAATATTAGAAATTAGATCATTGTTTCTGACCCAAAGACATATATCATTCATGTTTCAGTGAATCTATGGAACATGAGTTGCAAGGCCCTGCATTATATTCAGTTAACCACAGTAAAGTCAAATTCTGATGAAAGCAGAATCTTTGGTTTCTGACAAAAAGAAAATCATATCTGTCACAGGGAAGGTTGTGAAATAAACAGTTGCTAAATGTGCCTTAGAACCTAACTTTCATTTAGGGAGAGTTAAAAATAGCTGCATAGTTTGTGGGGCCCAATGGAAAATGAATGATATACATGCATACTGCAATTATCGCCTCTGCTCAGAAGAGCATCCCATTATCTCAGTGGTCTTTACTATAAAACACAAATCTGATGATTACTATATTTAGGTTAAATATTACTAAGCGTATTGAGATAGTGACAGCAGAACATCAAGTCAGGAGTGATATGATAATGCACTGCCTTACCCTGTGCATGAGTCCCATATTAAGTCTGGCCCCAGCCTCATTGTATCAAGTGCTAGTGCTGTAGCATCTTCCCTATCTCTCTGTCTCACTCTTTTTCCCATCCTAGTACTAACCAGGCCTGACTCTGCTTAGCTTCAGAGATTAGACAAAGTGGGACATGTTCAGGGAAATATGGGCATAAGAATATTAAGTAATTTTGGAGGCCAGATGATGATGCACCTGGGTGAGTGTGCATGTTACTATGCATAAAGACCTGGGTTCAAGCCCTCAGTGTGCCTTACAAGGACAAAGATTCACTGTAATGAAACAGTGCTGCAAGTGTCTCTCTTGCTCCCTCTCTATCTCCTATCTCTCAATTTCTCTGTCCTATAAAAACAAAAAAAATAATAAGTAATTTATACAGCTACAAACTAGATCTATTTCAAGTCTAGGTGAGTTTGATTGGGCTTCTCACAGTTGCTAAGCCAACACACTGAGGGTATTCTCTCCTCATGATAATTGATTGTTAGGTATGTATTCACTCATATCCTCATTTGCAGGGGATTAAAGTCTGTGCCATTCCACTGCTTCTGGTGAATTTTTTTTCAGGAAAAAGTGAAAATCAGAAAGAAAACAGAGAGAGAGAGAGAGAGAAAGAGATAGAGGCACAGCATTTGTTCTATGATCTAATTTGTGTGTGTGTGTGTGTGTGTGTGTGTGTGTGTGTGTGTGTGTGTATACTAAGATAACTAAGATATTATCTAGATTCTGGGTTATCTTCTAAAATGACTCCTCATTCTTAAAATAGTGGGTTAATAAATATATTGTTTTAGTTTGTAGATTCCTTTTCCTTGACTATCTTCACCATTTATCCATCTGTGTTAAATACAGCTCAAAACTCTGGGGAATACAAATCAAGTGAGTTATTTATCCATATGTTGTCTATTTCTACTCTAGAATGACAAACAAGAGTATTCAGATCCCAAAGATACAAGAAAAGTATATTATAAAGAAAAGGGTGTGCCTGGGAGGTAGCTCAGCAGCAGGACACATCTTTTCCTTGTATGAAGCCCTAGGCTTGTTCCCAACAACAATCAATAGCACCATGGACAGCACTAAGGGTGCAATGAAGTGGAACCATGGATAGTGGAGTGATGTTTTGGTCTCTTTCTATATCTGAAAATATAGAATAAAAAATGGACTAGGGATGTAGTTAAACATTATCTTACATGTGCAAGACCCTGGATTTATTCTTCAGCACTGCGTTTATTTATTTCCATTTTGAATAAAGATAGAGGAGAGTTGAGAGAAAGCAGGGAGTAAAGAGGGAAAGAGGGAGACAGCAAGGGAAGGAGGGAGAGTGACACAGAGACTTGTAGTACTGCTTTACCGCTTGTGAAGTTTCCCTCCTACAGGTAGGGAATGGGAGCTTCAACCTGGGTCCTTGCACAGGTGGGCCAGCCTCTATTTTTTTCTCAGATATACTCTCTAAGAATAATTATATGGTGGAAACAACACAGATAGAAGAGAAAAGATGAGATCTGTGATAACTATTTAACATTTGCTGCCGTATTTTATTTACTATCATTATGCTTAATGGTTGACCCACTAAACTCCTTTGAAAACCTAATGGGATTACGTAAATGGCTCTTTTTAAATATTTGTTTATTCACCTTTGTTGCCCTTATTGTTGTGGTTATTATTGTTGTTGTTATTGATGTTGTCGTTGTTGGATAGAACAGAGAGAAATGGAGAGAGGAAGGGAAGACAGAGATGGGGAGAGAAAGAGAGACACCTGAAGACCTGATTCACCGCTTGTGAAGCTACTCCCCTGTAGGTGGGGAGCTGGGACTCTAATCGGGATCCTTATGCTGACTCTTGTGCTTTGCAACACCTGCATTTAACCTGCTATGCTACTGCCCAACTCCTGATATAAATGGTTCTTAATTCATTAGTTCCTTCCACAGTGTGTACCACAATTTCAGAGTTCTTACCAGGTTGGAGAATATCACAACAGTCTTGGAGGGAGGAGTTTTGTGTGTGTGGAAGAGCATCTTTTCCTGCTACTTCTTCAGCCATTGGGATATACTGATTTCTGGTCTTTAATGCTTTCTCCCAAACATCTGGTTGTAGTTTCTAGTAATCCCAGGTACTGTCAACTATTAACCATAACCATGATGTTTCCCCTAATTATGTTCCTCTTGTGACTACAAGTACAACTCCATCTTTCTCTAGACTCATGTAACTGCCTTCTTCCCTTAACTTTCTGATTGAGAGGGAATAAGGGCTTACCACTCCTATTAATCTAGGATGCATCATTATCCATTCTTAATTTCCCTTAGATGCTGTTATACATTTTTAAACAGAACCTTTATATTTTATCTTATCCAAAAGGCCAAGAAGTGATTGTAAACAATTCCTATACTGAAAAATCCTTATAATCCATATATATATATATATATATATATATATATATATATATATATATAATCCTATTATAATCCTTACTATTTTCTCTGCTAATGTGAACCCTTTTGTTCCCAGTCAGTACAAAAATTCCTCTGGTTATTTTTAACTAGAAAGGGTTTAACATACTGATATACAGAATCTTTGGTAAAACTTGGATAGGAAGTTTATGAAAAACTTTCTGACTTTCCTAAGTAAGGAAGTGATATAAATTTCACAAAATAGCAGCCAAGGCTTCCAGCAGTATGTAAAAGGGTGAATCGTATCAGAATGTTCAAAAGTGGATGAAGCTTCAATTATACCACTGTCCTCACAACTCCTGTTGCTGCAGCTGCCGCTGGAAGAAGCAATAAGTGCTCGCTCTTTCCTTCCTTCCTTCCTTCCTTCCTTCCTTCCTTCCTTCCTTCCTTCCTTCCTTCCTTCTTTTCTTCCGTCTTCCATCTTCCTTCTCACTTCTTCCTTCTTATTTCTGGGATTTCATTGCTGCAGCCTGACATTTTCAGATAGAGACAAAGAAACAAAGAGAGAAAGAGAAGGAGTGAAATGACAGCACTGAAGCTCCCTTCAGTGTTGTTGGGGGCAGCTTCAGACCTGGGCTGTGCACATGGCAAAGCAACACACTCTCCATGTGAATTATTTTTCTGGAACGTCCTAAACTTTTTTGATTCTCACATCGTGCTTTGCCTTGAAGATGTCTCATCTAAAACCTAACTTTTAAGGGGCTTGGGAAAACTGTCTTTTTTCCTGCCTTCTTCTGTATGCAGGCAGTATAGCCCATGAGAGAATAAAGATAGGCAAAAAGAGCCTATTCAATGATCTTTTAATAATATTGGATTCACCTTAGAAAGCATCCTGGTGGGAGTCAGGTGGTATCTCAGCGGGTTAAGTGCACATGGCATGAAGTGCGAGGACCTGCATGGTTCCCGGTTCAAGCCCCCGGATCCCCACCTGCAGGGGAACTGCTTCAAAAGTGGTGAAGCAAGTCTGCAGGTGTCTCTCTCTCCCCCTGTCTTCCCCTCCTCTCTCCATTTCTCTGTTCTATCCAACAACGACGACAGCTATAACTACAACAATAAAACAACAAGGGCAACAAAAGGAAATAAATAAAAATAATTTAAAAAATTAAAAATTAAAAAAAAAGCATCTTGGTCCCTTAGTTTTCTTTTTCTTAAAATGGGACATAGTAATTATAAATTTCAGTCATTTCCAAGTACTAAGTAAAAAAATTAAATAAGTACTGCATATATATAATACTTCTAAATGGGTCAGGGAAAACAGGAGTTCTTTCTCTGTGCTATACACCCCTTTGGCCTTTTGGTAGAGCATTTAGCTTTCTCTTTACATGAAAAAAATATTTTGAGGGGAGTCGGACAGTAGCAAAGTGGGTTAAACGTGTGGTGCTAAGAGCAAGGACCTGCTTAAGGATCCCAGTTCGAGTCCCCGGCTCCCCACCTGCAGGGGAGTCACTTCACAAATGGTGAAGCAGGTCTGCAGGTGTCTGTATTTCTCTCCCCCTCTCTGTCTTCCCCTCCTCTCACTATTTCTCTCTGTCCTATCCAACAATGATGACAACAACAGCAATAATAACTACAACAATAAAAAGGGCAACAAAAGGGAAAATTAATTAATTTTTAAAAAGAAAAATATTTTGAAATTGAAAGTAAAAGGTTTAAGATGAAAAAATAGCTTGCCTGGATGGTATACCAACATTTCCTTGATCATGACTCAGGTTTGAACCTCATCCTCATTGCACTGGGTAAAGCTTCCGTGTTGTGGTAGCTCTCCTGTCCTCCCTCTATCTCTCATGGCTGTCTTTTTCTATTTAAAAAAAATCAGCTCAGAGCAGTGAGGTCTAATCAATAACAAGAAAAAGTATTATTCAAGTGGTATAAATTACACTTAGATAAAATCACCAATATTTGCTATAATAAGACATACACTGAATAACAAAATTATTTTGGCAGGTTGAGTCACTACCATGACTTTGAAGTAGTGTATATCATAAGTGATCTTCCAAACTAACTACAGCATCTAAAATAAGGAATAGAAATGTCTGAATTCTATCAGCTATAAAATCTTAGTAACTGTTTTTCCTATTCTGATTTGTTGTCTATTAATTTTTTTTAAATTTTACGTAGTGTGAAAGTAGGAAAGAGAGAGAGAGAGAGAAACAAGGCAACACTTGAAAGTCCAAAATGATCCAGCTACCAACAACACGGATTCTTGGGCTATTACACCAACATGATAGAAAATAATATTTGGAGACAAATGGAAGCATGTGATACAAAATTATACTGAGTCAATGGGTGAAACCTACAGAGTAAAAAAGATTCAGGAATCCCTATACCGGGTGCTGCAGTATGCTGTAGATACCCAGACAGCAGGATCTCACTAGAAAGAGCCCAAGCTTAAGTGTCAGACACATTTGGGTGGCAATTCTGTCTTTGTCCCTGACTCACCTTGCCTTAGGGCTGCTGACTTCATGTCTCCAAACTTTGGTCTCCACCTGCAAAAATGGAGATAATAACAGTACCAAATACATAGGGTTACAGTAAGGATTAAATAAGGTAAACCACACAAAAAGGATTTAGTAGCATGACTGACACACAGTGTTTAGTTAATGTTAGCATTTGGAAGTAGTTCTATTGTGTAAATTCTTAACCATGTCTACAGATTGTGTAGGCAGAGATCAGATGTCATGTGGCACCTGCACAAACATGCTGCTAAATTATACTGGTGATGACACTGAAGGAATCAAGCAGCAGCCCCATGCTACCTCAGATGTCCTGCTGTGAAAGGAGAGCCAGTGGGTGTTCCTTTTATAAAAGCAGACTGTCTAACAAAAGTGATGGCTCACTGCAAAGTGTTAACTGCTGAGCTGAGCTGACTACATTTTTGCCCTGTGTTAGACCTGTAAAATCCTGTCATAGCTGTCTGCTTTGCAAATAGAATTTAGTCCACTGCCAAACTCCGAAATAAGATGCTCAGTAACTTTACTCCAGCTGTTCATTTCACTTAGTGCATGTCAATACAAGTGAACACTATTATGGTTCAGTGATTTTCTATCACTTGTCAGTCAACACAGCTTTCTCCTGGTTCCCTCTCCCTAGGTTATTGGACTTTTTAAAGAATTTCTTACCAATCTGCTCTATTTCTATTTCCCTAGTGTCTTCCTTCTCATTTTCCTTTTGAATGTTTCATGAGAAACTGGCCATAAGTCTGAACACTGGGCAAAAGATGAAAAGTCCAAAAATTTGGGAAGCAGAGAAATATATACTGTTCTAACCCAAAGTAGAATCTTCAGCCTAAAACTTTTTCTAAGCTTTAAATTTTCTTTCTAATTATTTTTCTTCATTGGATAGAGACAGCCAGAATTTAAGAGGGAAATAGAAAGTGAGAGAGAAAGAGAAACACCTACAGTACTGCTTTATCACTTGCAAAGCTTATCCCCTGCAGGTGGGGACTGAGGCTCGAACTCGGGTCCTCGTACACTGTAACTTGTGCACTCAACCATGTGTGTCAACACCCGGCCCCTTTGAGCCCAAAACTTTAATCACTGAGAAACTACTTTTTACTTTCCCAGAATTAATAAAGATAATAAATAAATAAATAAACTAACAATTTATAGTCCAAGACATATTCCAAAACAAGTTTCTAAATGATGTAAGATATTTTCAGAGTAATGACCTGGAACCAACACACAAAAATCCCTCAATGAGCCTTTGCTTTACATGCACATCAAAGCTTAGAGAGAAAAAGGGAAGGAAGGAAGGAAGGAAGGAAGGAAGGAAGGAAGAAAGAAAGAAAGAAAGAAAGAAAGAAAGAAAGAAAGAAAGAAAGAAAGAAAGGAAACCTGAGTGGGGCCCAGGCAATGACACACGTTACCATGTACAAACACTCAGATTTAAGTCCCTGCCTCCCACCTGCAGGGAGCAAGCTTCACAAGTGGCAAAGTAGGTCTGCTGGTGTCCCTATCTCTCCCTCTCTATCTCCCCCTTCCCTCTCAATTTCTCTCTGTCCTATCAAATAAAATAAAAGGGGAATAAAGAAAAAGATGGCCACTGGGAGCTGTGAATTTGTTATGCAGGCACCAACTCCCAGTGATAATCCTGATGTAATAAAAATAAATAAATAATAAACATGAGTGAAGGCTGGCAAGATAGTTTACTTGTATAGTATGTTTATTTTTTTTATGAGCTGGCATACAGCTTACTTGGTTTGAGACTGACCAAGTTCAAGCCTGGTCCCCACTATACTGAAGGAAACTTCAGTAATGTGTTCCCCCCCCCCCTCTTCTCTCTTCTCTCTCTCTCCTCTCTCTTCTCTCTCTCTCTCTCTCTCTCTCTCTCAATGTGTGTGTGTGTGTCCATGTGTCTGTCTTCTATCTGAAAAAGTTCTTTTGGAGCATTAAAACCTCAGTGACAACAACATCAAAATAAACACAGTGGCTTGGGAGACAGCAAAGTAGTCATGCAAATTACTTTCATGTCTGAATCTCTGAGATCCCAAGCCCAATCCCCAGCAGCAACATAAACTGTCCTGAACAGTGTTCTAGTCTTGTCTCTGTATCTTTTTTTTCTCTCTCATTAAAGTAAAATAAATTTTAAAAAATTTTAAATGGATGTCTGCTGGGGAAACAAAGAATAACACTGTGACAGCTCCAAAGTTGCCAGCGAATAAGACTAAGAAAAATTCAGAATACACAGGAAATAATTATAGAGACATCTAGAGATGTCTCACTCTGTAGTTCATTTTCCCTAGTATGCATGAGATTCTGGGCTTGAACCCTGGTAATATATGGGGGCACCGTGGATGTTATGAGGGAGTTCTGTGAATGAAGGAGTGATGGTGTCATGCCTTTCTTTTCCTCCATCTCTCTCTCTCTCTCTCTTTCTCTCCTGTCTAAATTAAAGATTTAACATTTTCAAATAATGTAGGTTTTCATTTAAAATGTTTTATTTATTCCCTTAATGATTTGTGCAGTTTGAAGTTACTTAAGGCAACTTAGAATGGAGAAAATTGAAGCCACGTTCAAAATAATGACATGTTAATTTCTTTACTCCTGCACTGAGAAGAAAGTGAAAATACTTTGAGATTTAGTTACCCTGAATAGTTGTATAATTCAGTTGTGGCACTTCCCAGGGCCCCTAGTTAGGACACTCAGGGTTTTTATATTTATTTATTTATTTATTTTTGTGACAGAAGGCATCAGGACAGTGAAGCCTTGGAATTAATTATCACTCATGTAGTCACTGTGAATAGAGTAGAGCAGATGTTGTGAATTTGGGTTTTTCTTGGAATACTCCTATCTTAATTCATCAGAAAGCAGTTCTGTTATCAGAATTATCATTATTACTGATGCACCACTGGTTTACAGTGCTATAGAGGTTTTCATAGGTGCAGTTTCACACCTGGGTAAATTTACACACCATGTCAACACTTCCATCAGTGTTTTAATACCATTCATCCATTATTTATTCCTCTTACTCTCTACCCTACCTCTCTGATAAACACCATTTTGTTGTTAGAGTCTGTTGTTAGAGTTATTTTGCTATAAAGTGAAATAATTCTTTATTTCTCCAACTTAATTTAACATAATAGTTAATTCTAGTTCTATTCATGTTGTTTCAGATAGCAAGATTTCATCTTTTTAATAGATTTAGCGCATTCTGTTGTATATACATAGAGTATCATCTGTGTGTAGTTTCCATTAATGGACACCTAGGTTACTTCCATGTTAGAGCTATTGAGAGTAGGAAGTAAGCTATTATCTATAAATTCAAACTAATTCACATGAGATAAACCAATTTACTATTCTTAACTAGACTAGCTTTCTTTCTGTCACACACCACTGATGTATCCAAATGTAAAACACAATCTTTTAAAAAGAAACAACTTCAAGTTCTGTTTCCAACTCAGCTTTCTAGGCTCTTAAGTCACTGAAATTGACTTGTGGACAATGCATTCTCAAACAAGGTTTATTGGACATTATGCTTGAGCAGAAAGGAAGCAATATAAGCAACCAATCTGCATGCTCACTCTCCAGAAAGATTCAGTGCTTTGGTTTTGAAGGAGTAATAGTGTACTGTTGAAATATGATTTCTTGAGACTTTTCTACCAAGAATAAATGGTTGTTTATGCATCTAATTTTTATGCCTAGATCTATGGTATATGCGGATCCTCTTCATATGGTTATCACAGCCATTCTCAAATGGCAGAGTTTCTTACTACTGCCACCCCAGGAAGGTCATAGAGTAGTCAACTTGGGCATTTAAGCGTCCTTGTGTCACTACAGGAAAGTCCTGGGTTAGGTATTAATGACTAGGTTATTGACCAAACCCTATCCCTATCCTATTTCACTTCTTCATTAATGTTTTTCATCATAATTTTGGAAAGCAACAATGATATTTAAAGATACAGAAAACTACCTAAAATATGCACATATGTGCTCCATGTTTTTTTATGTAAAGTATAAGCTACCTCCTCATGTGAGTCTTTCCTCTTGTCTTATGACACCATGATATAAAGATGGTAGAAGTGTGCTATGATAATTGTCTCTTGAACACTTCACAGAAAGTGTCAGGTACCCTTGCAGAAATTTTGTATATAGCATCAAACTGTATGAGCTCTCTTTTCTCATAGAACATGAATACCAGAAACACAAGGACAACAAAAGCCAAATAACAAAATACACAATAAGTGTTCATTTCTTATTATGTGCTATAGGAGAAATAATACCAAAAGATATTTGTCTAGTGATGGACCTCAATTTGAAGATGATGTTCAGATTATTCTTCATAAACTACCTTTACAAATTTGGAAAAAAATTAGCAATCGGCAAACTAACTTCTGATATATTTGAAGTGTATTTATTCAGTCACCAGAAATATATATATATATTGGCTTTGGAAAAGAAAAGGAAGTAAAATTTGGTGTGAGAGAAAGACTGTGCATTAAAGGCCTTAGAGGAGATATCAACTGAGACCTTGATATTTATTAGAAGGGAACATTATTTGAAGATCTTGAGCCATAGTATCCTAGGTTAATAGTATATACAGAACAGGGACATTGAGAAAGCTGGACATGTTTGAGACAGTAAGAATACTGTTTGAGGAAAACAGTACAAATACAGCAGGGAAGCTGCCCTCAAGAAATTGATAAATAAAGCAGTCAATGTGTAGAGAGTTTCCAGTGCTGAATACAGAGACTCTGTTAGCCTATATATTCAGATACCCAGCTGAATGATGGTGTTTAGATTTGTATTCCACTCATAATCTATAGTTTTTCATTTTAAAGAATAAAATTAGCTGGAGTCCTTGAACTCAAGGGGAAATATTCATCATTTTTATTTTCCTTTTGAAATGTAATCAGTAACTTTCAGACAGTACAATAAAATCTTTTAGTCCCTTCAGAAAGGGATTGTGTGGTACAAGTCTTGACATACAATCTTTCATCTTTTTAATTTGTGGGAAAGGGAAATCTTAATCCCTTGAGTATTTTACATTCAAAGCTTTTCCTCTCCTTTTGTTTTTGATCACGGGGGAATTGAAACATCATTCCTGTATTTGGACTGTCTGAGTTCCTGTTGTAGTCCAGTGGCCTTCAGCAAATCTTTCTCTTTGGAAGTTGGCTTTGTTTGTTTCTTTAATTTTTAATTAGTGATTTACAAAATTATAAGATAATAGGGATATATAATTCTGTATAATTCCTACCACCAGAGTTCTGTGCCCCCATTTCCTTCAGTAGAAACTGCAATAGTTTTCCCATGGTCACTGATATAGGTTGACTTCATATCTCCATTGATCTATATCTATCTATCTATCTATCTATCTATCTATCTAATCTATCATCTATCTATGTCTATTTTTTCTGGTTTTTTTTTTCTATGATTCTGCCTTCACTTCCTTTCTAAGACACACCTACACCTATTACTAGTGAGTGTCCTTCCTTTTTCCTCTTCTCTCTCAAATTTAAAACAGTGCCTGACTTCTGGTCAGATGTGCTTCTCTCTCAGTGATGGTATGAAAACAAAGATTGCTGGTGATAGACATTTCAGGTCCTGGTGGAATTGGGGTTCAGAACCTTCTGGTTATCTTTCCTTATCTCTCCCCCCTCTGTGAATATGGACCAAAATTATTTTGGGGTGAAGAAGGAAGAAGATCTGGCTTCTATAACTGCTTCTCTGCTGAACATGAACATTGCAGGTTGATCTATACACCAGCATGCTTCTGTCTTTCTCTAGTGCTCTGGAGAGGCGAGGTTCCAGGACACACTGATGAGGTCATCTGCCTAGGGAGGTCAGGATGGGATTGTAGTAGCATCTGCAACTTGGTGGCTGAAAAGCAGTAAGATATTAATATATTTAATAAACAGGAACTAAAGAATAGGAATAGAGAAGATGACAATAGGTATCCAAAAGTAGAAAAAAGTTAGGATTTTTACATATTTTACATATATTTAACCACATCAATCTGATCCAGGGCTCATGTATATTCATACTTAGCACAGGAGGCTGCAAAATTTCAAAGTCCCTATTAGTCTGACTTCAAAAGTTCCTGATCACATCTGGCAACCTTCTAGGCTGTACTCATTACAAGACTAGTGAAAGTTGGCTTTGTTAACTCATACTCAGAATAAGGGAGATGGTTTAGATGATCCTGATCTCTAAGTACCTCATCATTACCTTCCACGTTCACTGAACTACCAACGTATTTGCATTTGAGTTTATTTAAATTCACCATGTTAGCAATGATCTATAAATTGGGAAACCAAAGAGAGGGTTATTGAACTTAGTAACTTTACATATCCTGAGTTGTGTCAAAAAGACTATATAATAATCCTACTGAAACTTTTATGGGTTATATAGTTTTTAATGACAATTATGTGTGGTTTCCATGATCATACTCAACTCGATTTGAGAGTTCACATACCAAGAGTCTTACAAAGGAATACAAGACTGCCTCATAGAATTCATGATACATCCTAGGAGGTGAGACATAAATATGAGAAATCAAATAATGCAGCTATAGATGAGTAATGTACAATGAATATCATAATTCATTTTAAAGAAAAAGGAAAATAATAAAAGAACAAAATAAGTGCAAGAAAAACTGAGCTTACAGCTGCTGAGGTATGTATAATTTGCTTATTCAATTTGCTTTTTGTTTATGTGTATTTCCTTGTGAGGGATTAAGTTATGAGTCTCCCTTATTTTTTCCACCAGGGTTATCACTAGGGATCAGTGACTGTACAACTCCACCATTCATGTTGGCCAGTTTTTGAAAGAAGGTGAGAGACAGAAAGAGAAAAAGAAAGGGAGAGAAAGTCATAGAGAAAGAAAGACACCTGAAGCACTGCTCCACTAATCATAAAGCTTCCCCCTTGCAGGAATGGGCCAGGGACTTAACCCTGAGTCCTTTTAATGGTACAGTATATCCTCTACCAGGTAATCTACCACCTTACCATGGAGCCCAGGACTTCATATATGTGAAGCATGCACTTTGCCCCTGAGATAATGTGTACTATCAGTTAACAAATAGTTATTTGTGCTCATTTTATGCCAAGAAATCTGCCAGGTGCTAGATAGGAATAGATGAATGAATATGGACATGTATATACTAACCACTAGCTGGAAAATTTAGGACAAACTTAAAACAGTTGATGTGTCATATTTTCCTTTCTCTCACTTAAAGTCAGAATTATGGGTAAAGACCAGACTAAAATTAGGGTATCTGATTTTTCTTCAGCTTTTTCCAGCTTACAGAATGTAGAATAACCAGCTGTCAACTATTACCCTTTTCCAGTGTACTGTGTAGATATCACATGCCGTCAATTCAAGTGCCTCTGAGGAAAGTTCTTTACTTTCTAAAATATCAATTTTCAGTCATAAATGACCATAACAGATGCCTATGTTTTCCTCATATCCAAGCAGATTCTTATCTCTGCCTCTTTCATGTTGCTATTTGATTGTGGGTAGGGAAAACCATGGGATTTACCTATGAGGAGTATTATAGGCCATCTCTCTGTGACCAAAGAAATATTTTAAAGCAGAGCTATATAAACATTTTAATATTTAAAGATAGCAATTTCATTAATCCCTTTCAATGTATAAGATTACATAGTAGGGAATAGACATATTGTTTCTAGCTTACTTTAATTTTCTTTGTTCATTTAACATAAATTACTGCCTTATTCTTCATTTATCATAAAAAAGATCCACACTCCCAGAGGGATAAAGATAGGAAAGCTATCAAGGGAGGGGATTAGATATGGTGTTCTAGGAGTGGGAATTGTGGGGAAATGTATCCCTCTTATCCTGTAGTCTTGTCAATATTACCATTTTGTAAATTAATATTTAAAAAAAGAAAGGGCAACAAAAATAAAAAAAGAAAAAAAAAAGAAAAGATCGCTAAACAGCCACCAAGTTGCAGATGCTATAATGATTCCATCCTGACTTCCCTGGGCATAAAAACTCACCAATGTGTCCTGGAACCTCACCTCCTCAGAAGCTTACACCCCTAGGGAAAGCTAGAAATAGGCTGGGGGACCTGTCACCATCCATGCCCAGCAGATAAACAACTATAGATGTCACAACTCCCACCTTCTGCACCCCCAAAAATTTTTGGCTCATATTCCCAGAGGAGGAGAAATGATAGAGGAAGATGACCAGAGGGCTCTGAACTCCATCAGAACCAGAGAGAAAAAAAAAAGGAAGGAAATTCAGAAGGAGTAATAAGTAAAGATGTGAATTAGAAAGGAGGAGAAGGCATAACCATAAAAAATGGGCTAATATATACAAATATAGACAGATAGTTGTAGAAATAATAGCAAACCCTTATCTGCAACCTTGGGAAAACTACTATGGCTTCTAATGGAGGGGATGGGAATGTGGAACTTTGGTGGTGGGAACAACACTGAATTTACCTCTATTATCTTCTAATTCTGTAAATCAATATTACATTACTAGTAAAAACCTTAAAAACAGAAGTAAAATTAACACCCCCCCAAAAAAAAAAAAGAAAAAAAATGGGATTAAGCAGTGGTACACCCAGTAGAGTACACATATTACCATGCATGAGAACACAAATTAAAGCCCCCAGTCACAAAAACTCTCTCCTGGTTGTTATTACTTCACCACTTGTGTAGCATCCCTTCTGTGTTGATAGCTGAAAAAGAGTTAAGATAAAGCAGAAGAAATTGTTGACTAATCATGAACCTAAAGGCAAGAATATTGAATATTTGGGGGTCTTCGTTTTGGAAAAAGCAAGTAGTTCTATTTCAGGTATATTCCAAGGGACAATGACCCTACTAACTTTTTTGCCTGAGCCTGACATATAATGTGTATGTGAACCCAGGTTACTGTCTGGGAAAATAAATGGTGTTCATAGATGGAAAAGGGCTAGAAAACTGGATCAGGAAATAGGGTAGCTCCCAAATATAGGGAAAGTACATAAATATTGTTAACTGTAAACCCCATCAGTTTGATGTAGGGCCACATTCAGCACAAGAGCCTATGTAGCCTCTGCATCCTTGTAGGTCTAAGCCACATTCTGTGGTCATGACTAGAAACATTCCAGGCTGCACTAATTTCAGGACCCATCATCCTCAGGTGATAGGTAGAATGTGTTATCCAACCTCCCTTTGGAGACTGGAACAGTCCCTAACATTGTTCATCCCCACTGAGGACAAGGTACTATAGGAGCCCCCATTGTCATTAATGTTCGGGGCTCCAGCAGGCAGGGCTATGTGAACCAATGTGAAGCATAGCAACAATTCCCCCTTTTCTTTTTAACTAAATGACCATAGTATCAGGGGTGGGGTGAACAGAAACCTATATCATACAGGCATTTTTTTTTTAAAGAAACTGGCAAAAACATGGAGGAACATGTAATCAAGCAACAAGAACCAGTGTGCTGCCAAGGGAAGGCCTGAGGGGGACCTTTTTTGCCTCTGGGGGGCGTTACTTGCCTCAATGAACAGTTTCTAGCATGGGGGGAGGGTAAAACCTAGAGTCTCAAAGCAGCTGGCTGCAGTCAGTCTTTGAGAAACCCAGCAGCATAAAGGGAAGCTGCTAGTTTTGTGCAAAGTGTCCAAGAGGTGTACCAGTGAGTCCGATAGAAGTGGGAGTCCAAAGCAGATGTCCACAGAAGAATGCCAGGGGGTAGAACGTTGTATGAGGAAGGTCAGCTGCTGGATTTCCACTTTTCTGTAGAGAACTTGACAGCTGCAATTTAGTTACTATGAAACAAAACTTGTAGCAGATTAGAAGTTATCACAATTTGTTGGGAACATGTGTGAGCCTGATAGAGCTTAGGGAGAACCACCCCCATCTTTGGATGGAGGTCTGAGAAGATAACCTCTTGGTAAGTCTCTCTCAACCGAGGTGAGCATAAGGGGGGAAACTCAGACTTGGTTCTTTCCTTCTTGACTCTCAGGCCCACAGATACCCCAGTACTTCCCTCCATTAACTGCAGGCCACATGGCCACAGATTCACTCATTCAAAGTCACCTTCTGATCACAGAAGAACACACCTTATCACACACTTCATCACACACCTCAGACCCCAGACAAGAGAAATGCCAAACTATATGGCCTCTTGATATTCATCTTCTCTCTGTCTCACCCTACGGGTTTAGCCCCTATGCTTCTCTCAAATACCTTTGGATAATTAAGTTGCTTGTGTTATGGAAAATAACTGTCTTGTATCTCATCAATTCCTGTCATACCAACCCCCTACCTTAGGGGCATGCTGACTGTTAAGAAACCTGTAATTTCTGTCATATTGCAACAATAATTACCTCCATTGCTTTTCTATTTAACTCATGTCCACTTTGCCAATAAACGGACTCTAGGATTCTGGGACTCAAGGACTCAGATTCTAGATTCACTCTAAGAGTCCCCTGGTGTCTTTTACTTCGTGTCACCCCTGTCATGAGCGAGAAAGAACCAGCCCGTTACCTTTCCCCTGGAGGACACCCTGCCAGAGAAGGAGAGAGACACCCCGAAAACAATTGATAACTCTATTACAATTGGAAGTCTTTTTTAGTATGATTTTAAGGTTGTTTAAAGTTTAAACAATAAAAGGTGGAAAGGTAAACAGAGAACCATGGAAAAAAAAAAGGCTCAGGCATGAGAATCATTAGCATAACCATAGTGCCATCTAACGTTTCTAATTGAGAAGGAATTTGAGAGTTTTACATATCAATAAGTCTATTTAACCTTTTGTTATACCCATTTAAGATGGAGACTCACCCTAGGTGTGCGCAGGTTTTTTTTTTTTTTTTTTTTGGCCAATTTAGTTAAAATATATTGATTTTAAACTAATTTTTACCTCAGACTTTAAATGTAAGTTAATTTTATCTTTATGAGAATTACATTGAAAACATTTTTCACTTAACTCTGTCTGGTAAGAATATAGCCTTAAAGTTACATTTTTAACCTTAAAGTTAATGTTACCAAACTTTAAACACACACATAAACATGGTCTTTAATACACAAGGAGAGAAACCTTTGTTACGAAAACATGTCATTTTAAACACGAATTTAGATCTGTACTGTCTTAGCCATTCGGGGAGTGCGTTGTCCAGCAGTGGCTTCTTGGGCAGCTTCACTTTGAGGAATTGCAGGTTGTGATCTCTGCAGGGATCTTTGTGTATTCTAGCTTTTCTGCCTTCAGACCCAAGCTGGGGATCTCGGCCAAGGGGCCCAGTTTCGGCAGGGAGCCCGCAGTCTCCAGGTGGTCCGGGATCTGCCCAGACTTCATAGCAGGAGGGTGGGCGGGCCAGCCATGCAGAAGGCGCGAGCCGAGGTGCCCCGGGGTGGCGGCCATGATAGGCTGCAGCCCTGCCTGCCATGCCTGCTGCCCTGCTCCTGGCAGCCGAGCAATGTGGAGGGAGCCCGCGCCCAGTGCCCCGTGCCACGCAGCAGAAAACCGGCTCATGCAGGCTGGCATTGGGCGGAAACCACAGAGTGGTCCAGAGATAACTATTCCAGAAACAGCAAAACAGTCTCGTGAAGAAAGGGCAGAGGCCGTTGGAAACCTCTTCACAAGCAGAAAAGAAGGCCATTGTAGATAGGTAGGCAAAGTCTTCATTTATCTGGGGGGATGCGCAGGTCAGGTCCACGTGGGCGCCATTTGTCATTAATGTTTGGGGCTCCAGCAGGCAGGGCTAGCTTAGCGGTGGCAGACAGACACTTGGGGACACACGGCTGGGCTGGGAAACTGTATTTCTTTATTCACAAACAACGATTCATAAACTAACCCAAACCAATCACCACACAGATCTGTCCTGCATCCTTCTCCTCTGGCCACTGCGGCCAGCACCCTAGAAGTCCACAGGGGTTCTGGGGGTGGAGAGAAGAGGGCTCGTGAAACTAGCAGGGGCCATACCACAATCTCCCAGAGGTGGGGGGGGGGGGTGAGACCAAAACCAATGTAAAGCACGCAACAGTCCATTATGTTGTTCCTGATGGAGATGACTAGTAATAGTGGTGAGAGGGATTTGTTAAAGGTCTAGGCCCATCATGTCTGTGTGGGAATCCAAGCACTCTCTGACTAGGGCCCCAGGTGATGGGGTGGCCTGGTAGTGACTAAGAAGTTATCATTAAAGTATGCTAGTCTCTTGCACTTATTCAGCTTCTGTTGTCCTTACTTTGTCTTACAAGGATAGCTTTGGAATGATTGGGGGGAGTATAATAGGAGGTAGGTGAAGAGGCTGAAGTAGGTCTAAATAGAGACTATTTGATTAGGTACTTTATGATGTATTTTTAGGTCTTTCTACTTGCTTGCTACATTTTGACTGAATGCAAACCACTGGGCACTTTTGCTTTAAGGTATATGTTTTCCCCTAACTTATGTATACATGTATACATATGCCGTATATCCTGGGCCCTGAGGTGTTTTTTTAAGAAGTTCACCACCAAAAATGGAATAAAGGAGTCCTGGGAGATAGGAAAGGTCTCATCAGAGTAATGATGGTGAAGGGTTGACATTCCATGCCTGACGTATCTGGACACAGTCTGAAGTGAAACATGCCAAGGTGGTACTGGTTGCATTGATTAGGCTGGGATAAGCAGATACAATATCAGTTGGTATGATTTGAGAGAAGCATGCAGGAAAGTGAACCCCACACTAAAGGTTTCAGGACTGGCAGATGTATGGCTTTATAGAGAAAGGGGAAGTTTCCTGTTGTCTTAAGGTTTAAGACAGCAATAAATAGTTGTTGCTATTATTGTTATATGGAAAACTGGGAAATGCTATGCATGTACAAACTACTGTATTTACTGTCAAATGTAAAACATTAATTCCCCAGTAAAGAAATTTTTAAAAAGATAGTTATTACCTCAAATAAACCCCTCTCTCCATTGTTTCCAGTCATTTCTATCAGGAACAACAAAAGAGACCCCTTTGTGGGTCCCCATAGGACCTTGCCCTCAACCTGGATCAACAATGGTAGAGAATGTTCCATCCTCCAAAGGGAGGATGGACAACATACTCTATGATACACCTGAGGAAGATGGGTCGATACTGGGGCATCATGGAATGTTCCTACTCATGACCACAGAATGTCAGCTCAGATCTAGAGGGATGTAGAGGTCACTTAGGCTCAGCTAAGTATGGGCCCTAGATCACATCAAATTGATGGGGTTTACATTTACAGTGATATTTATACCCCTTTCCCATATTAGGGAGCTACTCTCTTCCCTGATCCAGCTTTCTGGTCCTTTTCCCAGCCATGGCATCATCTCCCCAGACAATAATTAGGATTCACCTGCATATCAGATTTCAGGCTCAGGCAATAAACAAACAAACAAACAAACAAACAAAAAACACTAGTATAGCTACAGGCCCTTTGAAATATAACTAAAATATGCCTACTAGCTCTCTACAAAATGGAGGGACCCCCCCCCCAATGCTTCACCTGCACTATTCTAGCCTTTAGGTCCATAATTGTCCAACAGTTTGTTTGGCTTTGTATATTAACTCTCTTTTCAGACACCAGGTTCCAGATGCTAGCAGGATGCTACGAGACTTCCCTGGACAGACAACCCCACCAATGTGCCTTGGATCTCTGCTTCCCCAGAGCCCTTCCCCACTAGGGAAAGAGAGAGACAGGATGGGAGTATGGATCGACATGCCAATGCCCATATTCAATGGGGAAGCAATCACAAAAGCCAGGCCTTCAACCTTCTGCATCCCACAATGACCTTGGGTCCATAGACATAGAGGGTTAAAGAGTAGGAAAGCTATTAGGGGAGGGGTTGGTCTACATAGGTCTTATAATAAGAATTGTGTGAAGCTGTACCCCTCTTGTCCTATGGTTTTGTCAATGTTTCCTTTTTATAAATAAAAAATTATAAAAAAGAAAAAAAATGTTCTGGCATATAGCAGTTGTGCTGATGATCCTAACTACTTATCTCATCATAAACTGGGATTTATTGATAATTCTTTTAGTTGTTGGAATCAGATATTATAATCCAGGTTTTTTTGATAAACTGAGAAAAAAAAAGATAGTTATTGCTATAACCAAATTATTTGGTAATTGGCTTAATTTTGAAAATCCCATTGTTGGGATTTGCTGGATCACATTAGACCTTGCCATAATTTGTGTCCTTTTATGCTATTTACATATAGTTGTATCTATAAAGTAATGCCACCAACTGCTTCTGGGATAAATACATGAGATAAATTACTTTGTCATAGGGGAGGTCTATTTCTAGCCTTGCGAGGGTTCTCCAGAGAGATTGGACCAATTTACATTCCCACCAGCAATGTAGGGGGGTTCCTTTGTCCCCACAACTTTTTCACCGTTTATTGCTCCTGTCATTTTTGATGTATGACATTCTCACAGGGATGAGGTATATTTCATTGTTGTCTTTATTTGCACTTATCTGACAATCAGGGACGTGGAGCAATTTTTCCTATGTTTCTTACGCTGTTGGATCTCTTCTGTAGTGAATATTCTGCTCATATCTGCTGCTCAGTTTTGGTTGCGGTCATTTGCTTTTTTGTTGATAAGTTTGGTGAACTCTTTATATATTTTGTTTATTAGTCTGTTGTCTGATGTATGGCATGTGAAGATCTTCTCCCATTGTGTGAGGGGTCTCTTTGTTTGGGTGATAGTTTATTTGGCTGTGCAGAAGCTTTTCAATTTGATGTAGTCCCATTGATTTATTTTTAGTTCAAGTCCTTGGCCCATTTGGAGTTTTTGTTTCTGGTGAGATAAAATGATTCAGTTTCATTCTTCTGAATATTTCAACTCAGTTTTCCCAGCACCATTTATTGAAGAGAGCCTCCTTTCTCAGTTTAATACTTTGGGCCCCTTTATAAAAAAAAAATAGATATCCATATGTGTGGAGGTTTAATTCTGGTATTTCAATTCTGTTCCACTGGTCTGTGTACCTGTTTTTGTCCCAGTACCAGGCTTTTTTGTATAGTTTGAGATCTGGGAATGTGAGGTCTCCATTTCTGTTTCTTTTCCTCAAGATTGTTTTGGTGATTCTAGGTGTTTTCTGGTTCCAGATAAATGATTGTAATTTTTTGTTCTATTCTCTTAAAGAAGCTTGGTGGAACTTTGATGGGTATTGCATTAAATTTGTATGTGGCTCTGGGTAGAATATTCATTTTGATTATATTAATTCTTCCAATCCTTGAGCATGATGTATTTTTCCAGTTCTTTGTATTATTTTCCATTTTCTTGAATAGTGACTCATAGCTTTCAGTATACAAGTCTTTCACATCTATAGTCAGGCTTACTCCTAGATATTTTATTGATTTTGCTGTGACAAAGAATGGGAGTGATTTCTGGATATCCCCTTCTTCAGACTTAGTGTATGCATAAAGAAATTCCACTGGCTTTTGTACATTGATTTGGTAGCCTTACACCTTTATTGCCTAATAATTTCCAGTAGCTTTCTGCTGGATTCTTTAGGATTTTCTTTGTTTTACCACATAGTGCTGCATTTATTTTTTTTCATTAACATTTTTAAATTTTTTAAATTTCTTTATTGGGGAGTTAATGTTTTACATTCAACAGTAAATACAATAGTTTGTACATGCATAACATTTCCCAGTTTTCCATATAACAATACAACCCCCATTAGGTCCTCTGTCGTCCTTCTTGGATCTGCATTCTCCCCACTCACCCCAGAGTCTTTTACTTTGATGCAATACAGCAATTCCAGTTCAGGTTCTACTTCTGTTTTCTTTTCTGATCTTGTTTTTCAACTTCTGCCTGAGAGTGAGATCATCCCATACTCATCCTTCTGTTTCTGACTTATTTCACTTAACATAAATTTTCAAGGTCCATCCAAGATCGGCTGAAAATGGTAAAGTCACCATTTTTTGTAGCTGAGTAGTATTCCAATGTATACATATATCACAAATTGCTCAGCCACTCATCTGTTGTTGGACACCTGGGTTGCTTCCAGTTTTTGGCTATTACAAAGTGTGCTGCCAAGAACATATGTATGCACAGATCTTTTTGGATCGGTGTGTTGCATTCCTTAGGATATATCCCCGGGAGAGGGATTGCAGGATCATAGGGTAGGTCCATTTCTAGCTTTCTGAGAGTTCTCCAGACTGTTTTCTCCACAGAGGTTGGACCAACTGACATTCCCACCAGCAGTGCAAGAGGGTTCCTTTGACCCCACAACCTCTCCAGCATTTGCTGCTGCTACCTTTTCTGATGTATGACATTCTCACAGGAGTGAAGTGGTATCTCATTGTTGTCTTTATTTGCATTTCTCTAACAATCAGAGACTTGGAGCATTTTTTCATGTGTTTCTTCGCCTTTTGGATCTCTTCTGTGGTGAATATTCTGTCCATGTCATCCCCCCATTTTTGTATGGGGTTATTTGTTGTCTTGTTGTTGAGTTTGGCAAGCTCTTTATGTATGTTGGTTATTAGCCTCTTGTCTGATATATGGCATGTAAAGATCTCCTCCCATTCTGTGAGGGCTCTCTTGGTTTGGGTAGTAGTTTCCTTAGCTATGCAGAAGAATTTTAATTTTATGTAGTCCCATAGGTTTATACTTGTCTGTTGGATAGTATGCCAGCTCCCCCCCAGCTTAAACACCAGTATGTCTGTATGAAATTAGTTTAATCCCATTCAAAGCTGCAGTCTATTTACATAAATCACTTTTACATTTACATAAAGCACCACCTTCCCTCCAGGGCATTGGTGGTTCAGTGGTAGAATTCTCACCTGCTCCCCCCCCCTCTCCTTGTCACACCCTGATTTTCACCAGTCACTTTTCTCTCCACCCTCTCTATGTCACATCCTGTTCACACCCTACTTGGGAAGTATATATAAAGACAACATTATTTATTTTAGTTTTTAGTTTAGCTTAGCTCGGCTTAGATTGTGCTGCGTTCTACATGAATAAAGAGATACTGCGTAAAGCTCAACCATGAGTCCCTGTCGTCTGTCTCTGCTCGCGAAGCCAGCCTGACACTTGTCTTAGTTTTCTTTGTAGTTGGATTTATTTAGTTGAAGATGTCTTTAAAATTTATGCGGAAAAGAGTTCTGCCAATATTTTCCTCTAAGTATCTGATAGTTTGTGGTCTAACATCCAAATCCTTGATCCACTTGGAATTTACTTTTGTATTTGGTGAAATAGAGTGATTCAGTTTCATTCTTCTGCATGTTTCAACCAAGTTCTTTCCAACACCATTTGTTGAAGAGACTCTGATTTTCCCATTTAATATTCTGGGCACATTTGTCAAAGATTAGATGTCCAAACGTGTGGGGGCTTACTCCTGGGCTTTCAATTCTATTCCACTGGTCAATGTGTCCATTCATGTTCCAGTACCAAGCAGTTCTGATGACAATAGCCCTATAATACAATTTGAGATCTGGGAGTGTGATGCCTCCAGTTCTGTTCTTTGTTCTCAAGATTGTTTTGGTAATTCTAGGTCTTTTCTGGTTCTAGATAAACATTTGTACCATTTTTTCTATTCTCCTAAATAATGTGCTTGGGATCTTGATGGGGGGTAGCATTAAATTTGTATATGGCTCTGGGTACTATATTAATTTTGATGCTGTTAATTCTTCCAACCCATGAACATGAAACATCTTTCCACTTCTTTGTGTCTTTTTCAATTTCCTTGAGTAGTGACAAATAATTTTCAATATACAAGTCCTTCACTTCTTTGGTTAGGTTTACTCCTAGATACTTTATTGTTTTTGTTGCTATAGTAAAAGGAATTGACTTCTGGATTTCAATTTCTTCTAACTTAGTGTTTGCATAAAGGAATGCCACCAACTTTTGCATGTTAGTTTTGTAGCCTGACACCTTACTGTATTGCCTTATGATTTCCAAAAGCTTCTTGCTGGATTCCTGATGTTTTTCTGTGCATACTATCATGTCATCTGCAAATAGGGAGAGTTTGACTTCTTCTCTTCCAATCTGTATCTCTTTAATTCCTTGCTCCTGCCTGATTGCTATGGCAAGAAATTCCAACACTATGTTGAATAGTAGTGGTGATAATGGGTAACCCTGTTTAGTACCTTATCTGAGTGGAATTGCTTCCATTTTTTCACCATTGAGTATGATGTTGACTGTAGGTTTGCTATATAAAGACTCCACTCTCTTGAGGAATTTTCCATCTATTCCCATTTTAGTAGTGTTTCGATCATAAAGGGATATTGTATTTTGTCAAAGGCTTTCTCTGCATCTACTGATATGACCATGAGATTTTTGGTCTTGTTTTGTTGATGTGGTGGATCACGTTGATTGTTTTACGTATATTAAATCAACCTTACATGCCGGGATAAACCCCACTTGGTCATGATGAACAATCTTTTTAATATACTGCTGTATCTGGTTGGCTAGAATTTGTTCAATATTTTGGCATTTATGTTCATCAGAGATATTGTTCTTTAGTATTCTCTTTTGGTTTTATCCCTGTCTGCTTTTGGTATCAGAGTGATGTTGGCTTCATAGAAGCTGGACAGGAGTATTCCAGTGTTTTCAATCTTCTGGAAGACTTTTCAAAGTAGAGGTATAATTTGTAAAGCCATCTGGTCCAGGACTTTTATTTTGGGGAACATTTTTTATAACTATTTAAATTTCATTAGCTGTGATGGGCCTGTTCATGTTATCTACTTCCTCTTTACTTTGTTTTGGAAGTTGGTAGGTATCTAGGAAATTATCCATTTCTTCCAGATTCTCTAGCTTGGTGGCATATAGTTGTTCATAGAAACCTCGCATGATATGTTGAATTTCTGCAGTGTCTGTTGTGATATCTACTCTTTCATTTACTATCTGATTTATTTGGGTCTTCTCCCTTTTTTGTTTTGTGAGTATGGCTAAAGGTATGTCGATTGTGTTCACTCTTTCAAAGAACCAACATTTACTTTCATTGATCTTTGTATGGTTTTCTTATTTTCAATGTTTTATATTTCTGCCTTAACTTTAGTGATTTCTGTCCTTCTGGTTGCTTTAGAGTTCCTTTGTTCTTCTTCTTCTAGGTCTTTAAGATGTGCAATCAGGCTGTTTATTTGTGCTTTTTCTTGTTTCCTAATGTGTGCTTGTATGGCTATGAACTTCCCTCTCAGTACTGCCTTAGCTGTGTCCCAAATATTTTGATAGCTTGTGTCTTGATTTTCATTGAACTCTCGAAACATTTTGATTTCTTTCTTTATTTTCCCTTTGACCCAGTAGTTGTTTATGAGTGTACTGTTGAGATTCCACATTTTTGGACTATTACTAATCTTTTGTTGATTGTTAAGTGTTAGTTTTATTCCACTGTGGTCTGAGAAGATGCTTGGGATGATTTCTATTTTCTTGAATTTCCTGATGCTGTCATTGTGGCCTAACATTGGTATATCCTTGAGAATGACCCATGTGGATTTGAGTAGAATGTGTATTCCAGTTTCTTGGGATCAATGACTCTGAAAATGTCCAATAATTCTAGTTTATCTATCTCTTCATTTAGCTCCCTTATGTCTTTATTGATTTTCTGCCTGGATGATCTGTCATATTGAGAGAGTGGGGTTTTGAAGTCCCCTACTATGACTGTGTTGATGTTAATATATTGCTGTAGCTCTTTCAGTAGATGTTTGATGTACTTAGATGGTTTCCCATTGGGTGCATAGGTGTTAATAATTGTTAAGTACTCTTGATTGACTGATCACTGAGCATTAAGTAGTGTCCATTCCTAACTTTTTAAATCTTATCTATTTTAAAGTCTGTCGTGTCAGATATGAGAATAGCTGTTCCTGCCCTTTTTTTGTGGGCCATTGGCTTGTATGATTGTTTTCCATACTTTTACTTTAAGTATGTGTTTGTCTTGTTGAGTTAGGTGGGTTTCCTGTAGACAGTATATTGTTGGGTTGTATTTTCTGATCCATCTTCCTAATCTGTGTCTTTTAATAGGTGAATTCAGGCCATTGACATTTATTGATATTAAAGATTGAAGATATTTTAATGCCATTCTTGAAGATTTTTAGAGTGTTCTGATAGATGGCATGTTTATGGTGGTTTGACTGTTATAGGAGACCATTTAGAACTTCTTTCAGGGCAGGCTTGATGATAGTTGATCCCTTCAACTGTTGCTTGTCTGGCAAGGTTTTTATGCCTCCATCTAGTCTGAATGACAGTCTAGCAGGATATAGTATTCTTGGTTGAAAGCCTTTCTCATTGAGCACTAGGTAGATATCTTGCCATTCTCTTCTGGCCTGTAGTGTTTGTGTGAAGAAGTCTGCTGGTGATCTTATGGGTTTTCCTCTGTAGGTAACTCTTTGTTTTTCTCTTGTAGCCTTCAGGATCCTTTCTTTATCCTTATTCCTTTCCATTCTAAATATGATGTGTCTTGGTGTCTTTAAGTCTGGGTTAATTCTGTTTTGAACCCTCTGGGCTTCTTAAACCCTTATGTTTTTTATGTTGTCTAGATTAGAGTTTTCATCTATTATGGCCCAAAGAATGCTTTCTTCCTCTTCCTCTCTTTCTTCCTCTGGTAAGCTAATAATGTGTATATTGTTTCTTTTGAAGTTATCCCATAGGACTCTGTTGTTGTTTTCAGTATCTCTTAATATCTTACTTCTTTTTTAGTTATCTCTAATTTGTCCTCGATCTTTCAAATTCTGTCTTCAGCCTCATTGATTCTATTCTCTCTGCCCTCTACTGTTTTCTGGAGTTCATCCATTTTGTTTCCCTTTTCTGATACTGTTTTAGCTTGTTCAGGTAGTTGTGTTCTTAGCTCAGCTATTTCAGCTTTCAGCTCTCTAATAACCTTGAGATAGTTAGTGTTTTCTTCCAGAATCTCATTTGTTATTCCTGTATTTCTGATTACAATTCTTTCAAACTCTTTAATAACTCCTGTGATTATTTCCTTAGCTAATGTTTGGATGTTGAACTCATTATTTTGTGCTTCACCCGTTTGGGGGGGGGGCTTTTAGCTGGACTCTTGTCCTGGTTCGTTTCTAATATTTCTTCTTGTTCGTTTTACCCATTTTATATATTATGTTATGAGTTCCCTCTCTTATTACTTTTCAAATTACTGATTATTATTTTCCTGGATAGACTTGTGTCTAAGTAAGGTAATTAAAGGGTTCACAGTTGTGGAAGTTAACAGTTGTTTCAATAGTATTTTACTACCTGATTAAAAAGCCTCTTTTGTGCTTTTTCTTCCCTGTAGGCTATGGGAGCCTGAGGGCTTTTGAACTATAAATAAGCTTCTTAGCTTAATCACTGACTACTGATCAAGAGATAAATCAGGGTGTGGCAGAGATAACCCAGTGGTTATGCAAAGAGACTTTCACAGCCCCACCGCTATGCCACCTATGTATAGGTCTTCTCCTGAGTTTACTGGTTAGATCTCTGTCCCCTGGTGTCCCTCTCTGCTGCTGCTCCAGATTCTGAGGGCAGTAGCAATGGAGACTCAGAGTTGCACTTAATGAGTCTCTGGGGAGTCCTCTCGTCCCTTCAGCTGCCCCCTTGTGTGATGAAACAGACTGGAGTTGGTGCCTCTGATAAACTGCCAGACTGTTACCAGCCACTTAATCTCTCCCTAGGCTCCTCTCTGTCCACCAGCCACACATGTTTGCACGTGATTTGGTGGGTTCCTGAAGTCATTCTAGTCCTGTCTTGTTTCGTTCCCAGGTGGTGTCCTTTGATATTCCTAGTTGATCCAGGAGAGGAGAGGAGAGAAGAGGAGAGAAACAGATCTGCTGCTGCTCATAGCCCCACCTCCAGAAGTCTCAGTTCATAGTGCTGCATTTAAAACAGGCCTATTTGGGTAGAAATGTCTCGTCTCAGCGAAACAAGAGAGACGACCCTGGGGAACCCAACTTATGGTGGCAAGGTCATTTGATTCCAGGATTTTCTATGTATTCTATCGTATCATCTGCAAATAGTGAGAGTTTGACTTCTTCCCTTCCAGTCTGTATTCTTTTTTTTTTTTTTAATTTTTTATATTTCTTTTTATTTATTTATTCCCTTTTGTTGCCCTTGTTGTTTTATTGTTGTAGTTATTGTTGTCATTGTTGTTGGATAGGACAGAGAGAAATGGAGAGGGGAGGGGGAAGACAGAGAGAGGGAGAGAAAGATAGACACCTGCAGACCTGTTTCACCGCTTGTGAAGCGACACACCTGCAGGTGGGGAGCCAGGGCTTGAACCAGGATCCTTATGCGGGTCCTTGTGCTTAGCGCCACCTGCGCTTAACCCGCTGTGCTACAGCCCGACTCCCTCCAGTCTGTATTCTTTTGATTCCTTTGTCTTGCCTGATTGCTATGGCAAGAACTTCCAATATTATGTTGAAGATTAATGATGATAATGGACAGCCTTTTATAGTTCCTGATCTGAGAGGGAATGCTTTCAGCTTCTGTCCATTGAGTATGATGTTGACTGTAGGTTTGCTATATATGCACTCCACTATCTTGAAGAATTTTCCATCTGTCCCTATTTTTTGTAGTGTTTTGAGCATGAATGAGTGTTGGATTTTGTCACAGGCTTTTTCTGCATCTATTGAGCTAATCATGTGGTTTTTGATTTTGCTTTTATTGATGTAGTGAATGGCATTGATTGATTTTATTGATGTGGTGAATGACATTGATTGAATAAATTTCTGTTTAATTTTTCAAAGAGCCAGCATTTGGATTCATTTATCTTTTGTATCATTCTCTTATTTTTTTATATTTATTTTTTATTTTTTTATTCCCTTTTCTTGCCCTTGTTGTTTTATTGTTGTAGTTATTATTGTTGTTGTCATTGTTGGATAGGACAGAGAGAAATGGAAGAGAGGGAGGGGAAGACAGAGAGGAGGAGAGAAAGACAGACACCTGCAGACCTGCTTCACCACCTGTGAAGCGACTCCCCTGCAGGTGGGGAGCCGGGGTTCAAACCGGGATCCTTATGCCGGTCCTTGTGCTTTGCGCCACCTGCGCTTAGCCCACTGCACTATAGCCCGACTCCCTCTTTTATTTTTGATGCTGTTTATTTCTGATCTAATTTTGGTCATTTCAGTCCTTTTGGTTGCTTTAGAGTTCCTTTGTGCTTCCTTTCTAGGTCTTTAAGGCATGTAGTAAGGTCATTTACTTGAACTTTTTCTTGTTCTCTAATGTGTGTTTGCATGGCTATAAGTTTTCCTCTAAGTACCATAAGTCAGACTGAACATTGCTCTGACAAATAAATAAATAAGTAAATCAAAGATGACTCATAACACACCACTAATACAAGTTTGCAGATCACATTTCCATGAAGCTAGACTTGGATAGCCAACATAATTCTCTGTGAAAAGTACACATTATTTGTCACAGTGTAGAGTTAGAAGTTATCATCTTTAAGTCCAGTCAGCTTTTAATCAGTTGTGGAATCAGAAGAATTACATAGTACCAATTATGTAGTTTTTGGATCAATACATAAAGCTGGATTCTTTCATGTCAATAAATCTTCCACAAGTGTATATTAGTTACCTAGTGATGAATAAATTGGAGTAAAATTCTATAAAGGAAAGTAGCTCTATACATTTCATGTTGATTATGCTATTAAATACTAAATTAGGTTCTAGTTACTATATCTTTTGATTATATTTCAAAAGATTTGAGAACATATCCTTTGTCCATAATACTAGAATATATTGTGTTATGAATTAAACCATATCTCCCCAACATAAATGTATGAATATAAGACTTTTAAGGAAGTAAAGTTAAATAAGATCATAAGAGTTGGGCCATAATCCAGTAGGGTTGGTGTCCTTATAAGAAGAGGACATGAGGGGGGTCTGGTAGTAGCGCAGTAGGGTAAAAGCACATGGCACAAAGCGCAGGGACCCATGAAAGGATTCCGGTTTGAGTCCCTGGCTCCCCACCTGCAGGGGAATCACTTCACAGCAGGTGAAGCAGGTCTACAGGTGTCTGTCTTTCTCTCCCCCTCTCTGTCTTCCCCGCCTCTCTTCATTTCTCTCTGTCCTATCCAACAACAATGACATCAATTAACAACAACAATAATAACCACAACAATGATAAAACAACCAGGGCAACAAAAGGGAAAAAAATAGCCTCCAGGAGCAGTGGATTCATGATGCAGGCACCGAGCCCCACCAATAATCCTGGAGGGAAAAAATAAAAAATAAAAATTTTTTTTAAAAAAGAGGACATCAGGATCATGGAGGCATCAAGAAAGATCTTGTGAGGACACAGCAAGAAAGTAACTGTCAGCAAGACAAGAAATCAAGTCTTTGGAGAAATCAACCTTTTCATTTAATATTAGACTTCAACCTCCAAAATTGTTTAAAAAATCAATTCTGTTTTATAAACCTCTGAGTTTGTGGTATTTTGTTTAAAAAAACTGAATAGAATAATATAGGACTCAGTAAATATCTATTTAATGAATGAGAAGAGTATTTATAGAAACTGAGTGACCCAGAGGTATATATACATATATGAATATATATATTTATTTATTTAGAATTGTCTATAGTGGAAAAAGTATATCCCCAGTGGAAAGACTTAAGGCCAGAAATTGAAAGTTATAGGAAATAGGCATTCAATCAACAAATGAAAAATCTTTTGATAACTGGAGTCTATCATAATTCTTACAAGTACAGCATTGTCAACGGCTTCTGGAAGTTAATAGCATCCCCAGAGGGAGTCCAATTACACATTAAATAACATTGAAAAGAAACTGATCCAAGGAAAGCTCAAAGTGTGAAGCTTTGTCAAAAAGAACTTGGAGGGCAAGATTTGCCTCACCAGGATTGATACTACATATAGTCTAGAGAGAAGATATTTTCTGAAATTCAGGGGAAAAAAGTAAAGGTTATATATATGTTTAGCAGAATAGCAGGCAGTAAAGCATTTTGCAAAGAAAATTATCAGATCTGAGACCTTGATGTTTGAAGCTATCTAATACAGACTAATTATAAAGCAAGATTTTTAAACGTATACTTCAGTTACTTAGGAGATTTTACCTATTACTTTGCATTATATTTTTCACATTTTATTGGTAATTAAGATGCACTGATAATAGCCCATATCTATAAACAAATACATGTTGGTTCATATTCAGGCTGGTACTTCACTAATAACTGTAAAACTCAAATTTAAACTTCTGTGTTTTCTTTTTTGTGTGTTAAGTATTTACTATTATTTACTTAATATTTATTTACAAAATTATAGGATAACAAGTATATGATTTTACAAAGTTTCCACCACCAGATCTGTGTCCCCATTTCCTCTATTGGAAACTGCAGTAGTTGTCACAGATATGGGTTGACTTACTTCTTTGAATATATATATATATATTCAAAGAATATATATATATATATATCCTTTTTTTCCCTGTTGTCCTGCTTTGTCTTCCTAAGTCACACCTACATGCTTCTGAATGTTTTTTTTTTTTTTCCTTTTCCCTCTTGGATTCCTGATGGAATTGGAGTTCAATGCCCTCTGGTCATCTTACCCTAACAATTTTTGCCCACTGGGAGTATGGACCAAAGTTCTTTTTGGGTTGCAGAAGGTGAGAATTCTGGCTTCTGTAATTGCTTCTCCACTGGACATGGGCATTTTGAGGTTGATCCATATACCCAGGCTGTGTCTGCTTTTCCCTCGTAGAGTATAGATCTGGAGAGGTGAGACTTTGGATCATATTAGTGAGGTCATCTGCCCAGAGGGGCCAGGATGGAACCATAACAATTTGGTGACTGAAAAATGGTTAAGATATAAAGGAGGGTAAAGTGTTTAATAAATGGGGATCAAAAAGTAGGAATAGAACAGGGTATTGTGATGCCTCCACGTTTCTTCTTTTTCCTTGGGAGTACTTTTGTTATTTGTGGTCTTTTTAAATTTAACACATTTTTTTAAATAATCTGTTCTACTTCCTTGAAATATGTCATTGGGATTCTAATAGAGATTGCACTGAATTTACAGATTGCTTTTGGAAAAATTGCTGTTTTAATGATATGTATTCTTTCAATCCATGAACAGGCTATATTCTTCCATCTCTTTGTGTCATCCTCTTTTTCTTTTAACAGTGTTTTATAGTTTTCTTTGAAATGGTCCTTCTAGTCCTTTGTTAGGTTTATTCTTAGGTATTTAATTATTTTGGATTCAATTGTAAATGAGATTACTTCCTTCAGTTTCATTTCCTCTGACCCATCTTTCGCATAAAGAAATGCCACAGATTTGTGGGTATTGATTTTCTAACCTGCTACTTTACTGAATTTATTGATGATTTCCAGTAGTTTCTTGACAAAGTTTCCAGGGTCCTCTAGGTATACCAACATATCATCTGCAAATAATGAGAGTTTAACTTCATCCTTTATGATTTGGATTCCTTTGATATTTCTTTCTTGTCTAGTTGCAATGGCAAGGACTTCTAGGACTATGTTGAATAGAAATGGTGGGAGTGGGCATCCTTGTCTACTTCCTGATATTAGGGGGAAATCTTTCAATTTTTCCCTATTGACTATGATGTTAATCATGGGCTTATCCTATATGGTCTTTATTATATTAAGGAATTTTCCTTCCACTCCCACTTTCTCAAGGGCCTTTATCTACATTGATTAATAAAATCACAACTTTTATCTATCTTTTGTTTTGTACATTGATTGACGTGTGTGTGTTGAACCATCCCTGTTTCCCAGGGATAAATCCCACTCGGTCTTAGTGAATTAGTCTCTTAATATGCTATTGGATTCAACTAGCCAAGATTTTGTAGAGTTTCTTTGCATCAACGTTCATCAAGGATATAATTCTATAGTTTTTTTGTTTGTTTTTGTTTTTGGTGATGTTCTTTCTAGATTTGGGGATCAGGGTGATATTAGTCTCATAGAATGTGTTTGGGAGTGTTCTATCTTCTATTTTTTGGAAAAGTTTGAGGAGGATAGATGTTAGTTCTTCTTTGAATGTTTTGTAAAATTCATTAGTATAGCCATCTGGTCCCAGACTTCTGTATTTTGGTAGGATTTTGATTAGTGTTTCAATTACTTTACTAGTGATTGGCCTGTTAAGTTTATCTACTTCCTCTTGTGTCAAGGTTGGCAGTTGGTATGATTCTAAGAATGTGTCCGTTTCTTGTAAGTTGTCAAATTTGGTTCCATACAGATGTCCTTAATATTCTTCTATAATCCTTTGAATCTCTACCTCATCTGTTGTAATATCTCTGCTTTCATTTATAAGCAATTTTATTATAGCATTCTCTCTTTTTCTCTTAGTGAGTGCAATTAGTGGTTTGACCATTTTACTTATCCTTTCAAAGAACCAGCTCTTGGTTTCATTGATCTTCCAAATGGTCTTTTCTGTTTCATTGATTTCTGCTCTGATTTTAACTATTTCCTTTAACCATTATGTAGTGTCCCTCTCTGTCTCTGGTTACTTCTTTTGTCTGAAAGTCTATTTTATCAGAAAACAGAATAGCTGTCTTTGCCCTTTTTTGTAAGTTATTTGCTTTGAACATCTTGCTCCAGCCACTTGTATTCATTTTTCCTTTGTCTTTTCTTTGGATATGTGTTTCCTAAAGACACATAATGGATGGATCCTGTTCTCAAATCCACTTAGCTACTATGAGTCTTTTGACAGGCAAACTTTGGGCATTCACATTTAGAGTGATTATTGATGTACGTGGTTCTGGGATTGCAAATACTCTGCAGAGTGAAAAAAAAAAAGTCTACTTACAGTCTGTTTCAGCCATCAATTTTCACATTAACCACTACTGATCAGTGAGGAAAAGCAGCAACAAGAACCAGTAGCTTAACAAGTCATGTCAGGTAAGGTAAGAATTTATCTAAAACCAGTTCAAGCCCCTGGCTCCCCACCTGCAGGGGAGTTGCTTCACAAGCAGTGAAGCAGGTCTGCAGGTCTGCAGGTTTCTATCTTTCTCTCTCCCTCTCCGTCTTCCCCTCCTTTTCCCATTTCTCTCTGTCCTATCAAACAATGATGACATCAATAACAACAACAATAATAACTGTTTATCATTTCTAGATAAACAAACATATTATGTCATGTGTTCACTTTTATCCAGTAGGTACATCTTTAAATTTTTCACTTGTCACAAATGTCGAATTTTCTTCTCACTGACATGACTTTTACAATATGAAAAAATAAACTTCATTACATTTTAAAGCACTGACATTTGAAGCACTCATAGTTTTGAATTTCATCAAGTTTGTTACTAAGTTTGGTTTATTTTAATACTGTCAAAACTGAAAAATACCTCTCAGATGTAAATCTAGATAAATGAAGCACTTATAAATCATGAAACTAATTATTTCTGTCTTATCTCCCAATTATGAAAAAAAAATTTTAGTAATTTTACAAGTAACTTTCCACTTCCCTACTTACTAATTCTTTTAGTTGTACATGCAGTCTTGAGAAAAGAATTCAAAATTAACTGAAGCCCTTTACTACACAGTGTTCAAAGTGATTGGAAAATTCTGTGTGTCAGATAGACCCTAAGATAGACCTTAATACTTTCCTTTATGAAATTCATACTTCTTTTTATAATCCTCTCCCTTGAACTTGAACACCATATATGCTTTTCCCAACCAATAGACTATGGAAAAAGTGATAGGATTACACTCTAATGATTAAATTTAGTTAGTCAAAGCTCTTGAATTAGTAAATGGCCCTTTTTGAGGCCTGAGAGAATGAGTGAACATGTTGGAGAAGTCCAAATAGCAAGGAAATGTGTACAACTTTTAGGACCTTAGGTAGCTTCCAACCATCAGACAGCAAAATGTGACATATAGGTGAATGATTCTTTTGAGAATTTTAATATCAAAGGAAAAAGAGAAATGAGGCTAGGTATAGATATGGACTCAAAGTTTCTGGTTTTGTTATTTATTGATATGAAGAAAAATACTGGAGCATGCTTATTTTCTGAGATAAGTGAACCGTACAAGGAAAGAGTGATAAAGGACAGGGAAAGAATGAAATCCAGGGTCCTGTAGAGGAAGTGACTATAAGAAGAGAAACATTAGGCAGTAGAAACTACATAATGGTTAGGCTATACTTTTATGCCTGAGGCTCTAATGTCTCAGGCTCATTCCTCTACCCCATCATAAACCAGAGCTGAGCAGTTTTCTGGTATCCCTCTCTCATTCTCTCCCTCTCTCATTCTTTCTCTCTCTCTCATACTCACACATCTTTTCTCTGTATCACTCTCTAATTAAAATAAATAAAATATATATTTAAATATGAGGGACACACTGTGGTTGAAGAATTACAAATTGCAAGTACATAGTTTGGTCCTTTGGTTATTGAAAGATGAGGAATTTCCATTTAATGTTTTAATTTCTCCATTTAGCATAAGAAGTGGCTCTTCATTTATGAAGGAATGAGGAATGCATAATAAGGACATGTAAGAAGAAATGAAATTGTGTTTTCAGAAGTTGAAAATGTCTGAAATAGAAGGATTATCAAGTTCACTAAGTTCCTCATATAGGTACAATATTTGTTAATGTGATAATATCTTTATTTGTGAGTTTATCTGGTAATATTCATCTTCTCAGCCATAAATTTGAATAAGGAAGATGATGTTCATTTTGTTTGATGCTTTTCCAATGGAAGATAGAGAAGGAAATAATGGGTAGTGGAATGAAGTAGAGTTATTATAATGAGAGATGTGGAAGGAAGACTAAATAAGATAAATGAACAATTAGTTCTCTTTTCAGTCCCATGTATTTGGTTTGGGTTTTTTTTCTCTTATCAGTGACTGACATAAACATTTATTTACCATCATATTTAATTATATCAGGATTTATTTAACTAATATTTTGACATTGATTTCCCTAGTCATTTCGATGTGAAGCCTGTACTCTTGTTGTACAAAGTAAAGCCATAGAAGAAATACATTTATTTGCTTAAAAGATCATTTGATTCATGATTATCTCAAAGGTAGTCATTTCACCTACTGTTTAATGTGGGAATCTAACAAAAAAAATGGAGAAAAGCAGACTTGTCATTGTCTTATACAGTTTTGACATCACCAAAGTTATCTTACTTCACTAGTCTATTAACAGGCTTGTCAGTAAAGTACTTCAGGCATTTCAAAAAAATTAAGAAAATAGACCTTTAACTAGCATCTAAATTAAGCCTTCCAACCCATAGGACGTGCCTCTTATGCACAAATAATGTCTGAGCACTCATGTTTTTTGAAGGTCAAATTTAGACTCCGATTGTGCTACAGAGGCAGTTCAAAATAAAAATGACTCAGTGATCAGCTAGATACATTAGCAATGCTCCTCATCACTATTGTCAGTGAAATGTAAATCCCAGTCCCAATGAAATGTCATTTCTGTTAGGATTACAGTCTTCTTAATGACAAGAGATAAGTATGGTGAATTTGTAGAGAAAAGGGAACACTTGTACACTTCTGGTGGTAATGTGAACTGGCATTATCATGGAAAATGGTTTGGCAATTCCAAAAACTATTAAAAATAGAATTATTACATAATCCAAAAGTCTCACCACTGAGTATATATCCAAAGAAAATAAGATCAGTATTCTTAAATAATTATGTTCACCCTCATGTTTATTGCAGCATCATTCATAAAAGTTAAGATATGGGGGCCAGGTGGTGGTGCACCTGGTTGAGCATACGTATTACAATGTGCAAGGACCCAGGTTCGAGCTCCCGGTCCCCACCTGCAGGAGGAAAGCTTTGTGAGTGGTGAAGTAGTGCTTCAGGTGTTTCTCTGTCTCTCTCCCTCTCTATGACTCGATTTCTGGCTGTCTCTATCCAGTAAAATAAAGATAATTTTAAAAAGTCACGATATGGGAACAGCTTAAGTGTTCAGAGTAGAAAAGTTGATAAATGAAATGTGGTAAATATGCATAATAGAAAATTATTCAATTATAACTTAAGGAGATTCTGACATGTTTGACAACATGGACAAAACTAGAAGTCATTGGGGTCAGGCAGTGGCACACCTGGGTTAGCAGTTTAGTGCACATATTACAGTGCACAAGGACCTGGCTTCAAGCCCCTGGTCCCCACCTCGGGGGAAAACTTCAACAAGTGGTGAAGCAGGGCTGCAGGTCTCTCGGTCTCTCTCTCTCTCTCTCTCTCTCTCTCTCTTCCTCTCCCTCTCCCTCTCCCTCTCTCTCTCTTTCTCTCCTCCCTCCCCTCTTAATTTTTCTTCTTCTCTAATAAATAAATATAAAAAATAGAAACTAGAAGTCATTCTGTTACATAAAATAACTTAGGCATAAAAAACCAATTGCTGCATATTATCACTTTACATGGAATTTAAAAATGTTTGAAACTCAAAAGAAAACAGAATAGAATGGTGATTATTAGGGATGGGATTTGTGAGAAATAGGGAGATATGGATAAAGTATATAAACTTTCAGTTATAGCATGAATAAATTCTGCTGATAATGTCTAATTTTGATGAGTATAGCTAACAAAGCTATAGTATATACTGACTATATTTTTTTAAGCTAAAGCAAGTGTTAATTGAAGTGAACACATAGAAAGAGTAGGAAAATGCACACAGAGACACATTTAGACCCTTTAGAGTGAAAGACCAAGAATTTCCAGGTCCTCCATGTTTTACAGTGGGTCTGGGGTTGGATAAATTACCATAAAAAGTATGTGCTGAGGTATGCAGATTTCTTGGACCTTAAACCTCTTCCCCATCTTGTGTTGTTTAACCTTTAGCCATTGTGCTATGGGGTGCGCATCCACATTCTATGTCTTCAAACCAAATGGAAGGGAGAGATACAGCTTCAGCTCTGAGACATCCTGGCCAATTATCCTCCTTTCATGATAAATGATAAATGTGGCAGTGAGAATGGTGTGGGGACTTGCCTGGCCAGTTCAGCCAGCCCCACCAAGTCCCTAGTATGCCTTCCAATGCCCTTCTAGTGGCCTTCAGAACTATTCATTTGTAATATTTAAGATAGACATTTCATCTTTAGATAAGTGCTATAAAGTCTATGGTGCTGGTAACCAGGGTTATAACTGACTCTGACTCTGAGGACCCAGGAATGCTTCTCTGGGGAAAAATATGAGCTATGATTGAAAGGTTGAATAGGAATTAGCCAGGATAGAAAAATAAAAAGAGGCATGGAAGGCAAGATAAATCACCTGGACAGTGCACCTGTTTTGTAGTACATAAGACCTATATTTGTGTGTAGCTCCCACTGCACTGAGGGAAGCTTCTGCCCTACGTGATCTTTCCTTCTATCTTCTTGTTCTTCTGTCTTCATCTGAAAAGTTGGCTCAGAATGATGAAACCTTGGTGACAAAAAAATTAAAAGATCAAAGGAGCAACATGTGCAAATAAACCAGGCATTAATATTTTCTAGCTCTAATATAGGAGTTTAAATGAAGAGTCCAGGTCCAAAATCCACTGCTCTTTCTCTTTCCCTGCCACCACACCTGCCTCTATTCTGTACTATGCAGAGACCGGTGCTTATGTGTGGCTTCACTTACACTAGATATCCCGTCCTCTCATTCATTTCACAGATAGAGAGCTACTCAAGATGTGTGTGTTCTATGACATTGTAAGTTTTTTAAAATATTTATTTATTTATTTATTTTCCCTTTTGTTGCCCTTGTTGTTTTTCAGTGTTGTTGTAGTTATTGTTGTCATCATTGCTGGATAGGACAGAGAGAAATGGAGAGAGGAGGGGAAGACAGAGAGGGGGAGAGAAAGACACTTGCAGACCTGCTTCACTGCCTGTGAAGTGAACTCCCTGCAGGTGGGGAGCCAGGGGCTCGAACAGGGATCCTTACACCAATCCTTGTGCTTTGTGTCACCTGCACTTAACCCACTGCGCTACCGCCCGACTCCCGACATTGTACATTCTTAAAATGGCAAATACTTCAAAGAGACCAGGAACAAACTCTGAAAGAGTGTTCTGGATACTTAGAGAGGACATCTGAACCTTTGGACTCTGTCAATTATGGAGGTAAATCCAGAAGAGGATCAGAGTAGGTATTTATAAAGAACGAGGCTTGGCAGGATTCTGATTGCCAGACCTATGAATGAGATAGTCTCAAGTACTGGAAAGCCTCAAGCCTGAAAACTCTTATGATTTATAATCTGGAGATGTGTCAGTGAGCCTTTCAAGAACCTGATTCAAAATAGTATGTGAATCTACATATGTATACATGTTTCTAGGAGGTAGTTTACAGTTTCTTTCCTACTCATATGATGTTCTGTTAATCATCACTGGAATAGTTAAAATTTATACAAAATGTTTCTGGAATCTCTTCCAGCTCTGAACCTCCATAATATCCATATAATCCCCACTGATGAAGCTGGGAACAGGAGAAAAGATAAATAAGTATCTGAACATTAATTGAAATTCAAAGTGTTTCTGCTTCACACTCACATACAACTTTTAAATATTTCAGAAAAGGCACATGTTAGTCCCATAGACAGTGTGTCTTATCTTTTCAAGGAACTGAATTTCTCAACAGCCAAAAAAAAGTTATCATTAACATTGTACTACTTCTTCCACAGCCAGAAAATAGGTCATTTTAAGGAACAAACAGGTGTGTAGGGTAGGGGACTGGGGATGGGCATATAAATAGTAGTGATGTAATATAAAACTACAAATCATTTTAACTTAAAATAATTTGTATCAATTATTGAAAGTCTTAAAAATAAAGACATTTAATTTTTTTCTTTTGCAGATGATAATTTGTGTTTCCCTTCTTTATTTCTTTAGTAGAGGGACAGCTTTGAAGTTTTTCCCCTCAGTTTTATCTAAAACTAAAAGCTAAGCTAAGCAGCCAAGCATATTACTCAGCAGATAAAGTACATGCTTGAGATTCTGGGTTCAAGCCCTGGCACTGCATATGCCAGCAAGAGCTATGCTTTTCTTCCCATCTGTCTGTCTGTCTGTCTGTCTGTCTGTCTGTCTATCTATCTATCTATCTATCTATCTATCTATCTTCTATCTATTTGTCTCTTTCTCTTATATTCATGCACACACACATAAATAAACACTTAAACTGTTTTAAAGATAAAAAGTAGTTAACTTCTTTTTTATAAAATATCTTATTTACTTATTATTGGATAGAGACAGAGAGAAATTGAGAGGGAAGGGACATAGAGTGGGAGAAAGACAGAGAGACCCCTGCAGCCATGCTTCACCACTCGTGAATCTTCCCCCCTTCATATGGGGAAAAAGCAGTTAACTTCATTTATTTTACTTTATTTTTTTGTATTTATTTATTTATTTATTCCCTTTTGTTGCCCTCATTGTTTTATTGTTGTAGTTATTATTATTGTTGTTGTCATTGTTAGGACAGAGAGAAATGAAGAGAGGAGGGGAAGATAGAGAGGAAAGAGAAAGATAAGACACCTATAGACCTGCTTCACCACCTGTGAAGCGACTCCCCTGAAGGTGGGGAGCTGGGGGTTTGAACCAGGATCCTTAAGCCAGTCCTTGAGCTTTGCACCACGTGCATGTGCGCTTAACCCACTGTGCTACTGCCCTACTCCCAACTTCTTTATTTAAAAAAAATTAAGATGTGTAGGCTATGGAGACAGCATAATGGTTATGCATAAAACTTTCATGCTTGAGGCTCCAGGGTCCCAGGTTCAATCCCCTGCACCATTGTAACATTGCTGAGCAATATGCTTGTCTTTCTTTCTGGGTCTTTACTCTCTGTATCACTCTCTCTAATTAAAGTTAAATAAAAATATTTTTTAAACATTTAGATGTGATGAGATTGCTCCAGAGTGTTAGAATCAAGTTATCCAACATACATACTAGTGCAGTGCAGGTATAGTTTAGTTTAGGCTTATGCTATAAGAAAATATGATGTCATCACAACTAACAGTAGTTTTCCCAAGTGTCCAAAAAGAATCATTATTATAAACCTTCTTACTCTGTTCACTACCACTATTTATAAAACAGATTCCCAAGCTAGAGTAAATATTTATTGAGTGTTTTCTATGTGCCAGCTCTCTTCTAAGCCCTTTATACATATTCACTTCCTGTTTTATGATGAGAAAAGTAAAACTCAGAGTCTACATTTTAGATGGTAAGAGGTAGAATGAGTGTTTGAACTCAGGTCGAATTGATTTCAAAGTCTTTGCTCTTAGCCTCTGTGGGGATATACAGAAGAAAGACCACTTTTAGAAAGCACACTCATGCAAAGAATGTGAGTCTAGCATAAATTCATACAGTGCTTGCAGTGTATATGAGCACTCAACAGACAGGAAAAGGAGTTATTAGGACCAGATGGGGCTTACAGAGAGAATTTTACATGCAGTCCTGTGAGGGATGGATGACAGGGTTTCTGCCTAAATACACACCCTTGCTTCTCATGCTCTGCATTGCACTAAGTATCCCTTGGGAAACATTTGCCTAGAGCAGTTTTCAGGTAGGGAAGAGGTTAATGACTTTCTTACTTCCTTCTTCTACTTTCTTTTCTTTTCTTTTCTTTCCTTTCCTTTTCTTTTCTTTCTTATTTATTTAATTTTTTTTTGCTCAGGAATAACAGGAAGTAATGACTTTTTGTGTTCTCATGAATATACTATGATCTCCAGATGGGCCTATCTGATAGGCCATTCTTAATAAAGATGAGCTGGAAAATGTGGGGTTGCAAACATGCCATTACAATAACATTTAATAGCCATTTGCCCCAGAAATCTAGAAAGAAAGGCAGTTTTGGGGAGAGTAGCTAATGATGAAAATAATAGTGATGAGTGGTGTTTTGATGGGTGTGTTTGGTTCCTTATCATATATCCCCAGGAGACAAATTGCAGGGTCATATGGTAGGTCCACTTTTAGCCTTATGAAAGTTCTCCAGACTACTCTTCATAGGCGTTGGACCAATTTGCATTCCCACCAGCGGTGCAGAGGGTTCCTTTGTCCCCATAGCCTCTCCAACATTTGTTGCTGCTACCTTTTCTGATGTATGATATTCTTACAGAGGTAAAGTAGTATCACATTATTGTCCTTATTTGCATTTCTCTGAGTAATTTGAAATATTTTTTTGTTTGTCTGTTGGCCTTTAGATGTCTTTTTTGGTGACTAGTCTATCGTCTCAACACTTTTGGGTGGGTCATCTGTTTTGTTATTGTTGTTGTTTAGTTTGGTATGTAAAGATCTCCCATTCTGTAAGGAGTCTCTTTGTTTGGGTAGTGGTTTCTTTTGCTCTGCAGAAGCTTTTCAATATGATGTAGTCCCACTGGTTTATTTTTGTTTTAGTCTTCCTAACAACTGGACTTGTGTCATTGAAGATGCATATAAAACTTAGATGGAAAAGAGTTCTGCCAATGTTTTCAGATCTTGGTAAATAATGGACGAGGAGGACTTTGGCAGAGGGTGAGAGTGTTCTTCAGGAAAATGAGAAGTTTTACACATGTACCAACAACTATATTTACTATAAACCATTAATCCCCCTAGTAAAATAATAATAATAAAGTTGTCATAAGCTCTGGTGTTCTTGTGGAAGCAGTGAACCTCAGCAATAATCTGGTAGTAAAATAAGCTACCAGGTATTGCTTTTTCAAGTTTATAATATATGGGTCTATCAGTGATGATAAAGCTGAAGTCTGACACCAACATCCTATCATTATCACTAAAGGTGAAAATGAAGTACATCTAAAGAGAAGATTTGTTCATCCCTGACCCATGCCCTTACCATATCTCCAAACTGATTTACGTCCAGTTTATCTGCAGGAGAAATCTGTGAAAATTATCAGATTAGAATCTCAATGTATTCAGTATGTTAGCCAATCACAAGAACTAGTTCCATGAGTTACACTGTGCAAAATTATTTTGGAATGCACACAAAGTACTTATGTGTTTTTCAAACATATTCCATTACATATAATTTGATTTCATAATGGAATTAAAAAAACAGAAAGGTAGGGAGGAAGGGAGGAAATGAGAGAGAGAGACAGAAATACAGAGAGATACAGAGAGAGACCTGCAGATGATCTGGGGCCCATATTCAGCTTAGGAGCCTATGTGACCAAATAATAACTATCTATTGCCTTCCTAAACCCTAAGACAGCAGGAACCTCCCACTTTGTCTATAGAGCCTATATTTCCCCCAGTCCTGGAACCTCTGGGTTGGGGCTCACTTTCCTGCATGCTTCCCTCAATTCATACAAAATGATAATGCATCTGATAATCTCAACCTAATCAACGCAATGAGTACCACCTCAACAAGCATCACTGCAGACTATTTCCAGATAGGTCAGGTGTGGAATGTCAACCCTTAGCAGCCTCATTGCTCAAGTGAGGCCTTTCCTTTATTATAGGATTCTCTAATTCCATTTTGGGTGGCTCACTTCCTAACAAAGTCCTAAAACCTAAATATAGGCCAGATCCCATCAGACACATGGTCTATACACTCCAGGTCACATGAATCCACAAATTGGGGCAAAATATATACCTGAAAGCAAAAGTGCACAATAGTCTGCAGTGAGTCAGTATATGCAGCAAGCAAGTAGAAAGAACTTAAAGGACACCATAAAGTTCCTAATGAAATAGTGTTTACTTAAACTTAGATACCCTCCATACTTACTTCCTATTACAGTTATCTCCCTCACTCCAAAGCTAACCTTATCAAAATAAGAACTGCAAAAGCTGAATAAGGGCAAGAGACTGGCATACTTTAACGATGACTCTTTAGTCACTATCAGGCCACCCCATCAGCTGGGGCCCTATTTGGGGATTCCTGAGATTCCCACACAGACAGGATGGCCTAGACATCAAATAAATCCCTCTCTCCATTGTTACTGGTCATTTCTATCAGGAACAACACAATAGACTCCTTTGTGGTCCCTCATAGGACCTTGCCCTCAACTTGGATCAACAATGGTAAAAAATGTTCCATCCTCTGAAGGGAGGATGGACAACATACTCTATGCTACCCTTGAGGAAGATGGGTCCTGATACTGGGGTAGCTTGGAACATTCCTACTCATGACCACAGAATGTGAGCTCAAATCTACAGGGATTCAGAGGTCACATAGGCTCCTAATCTCATAACTTCTTTAGCAAGTCATCTATTGTTGAGTATTTAGGTTGCTTATAGTTTTGTGATATTGTGAATAATGCAACTGTGAACACAGGAGTGAATATATCCCTTCTAATCAATGTTTGAGTGTCCTTTGGATAAATGCCTAAGACTGCTATTGCTGGATCATAATGTAATTACATTTTTATTTATTTGAGCACTCTCCTTACAGTCCTCTAAAGGGGTGGCACCAGTTTTCAGTCCCATCAGCAGTATAGAAAAAGTTCTTTTTCTTAACAGTCTCTCCAGCACCTGTAATGTCCTAATTTGATGATGGATGCCATTATCTCAGGTATGAGATGGTATTGCAGTGTAGTTTTAATTCACATTTCTCTAATAATAAGTTAAATGGAGCAGTATTAAGTAGTTGCTATTCCTTTACTAGAAGAGGAAATTGAGGTACAGAGAAGCTAATGAATGTGTATACAGTGATAACATAAAAGTGGTAGACCTGAGAATGAAACCTGAGATATGTGTAGCCTTCACCATCTGCACTCAGGACAACTGTCCTCTGGTTCATACTATGTACCGCCCACATGCTCCTTGAGAAATTTACTTCAATATAAGTAAAATGACACTTAGTTCACCCAGCATGTGGACAGTATCCACACATGTATGACCTGAAAGACATTACTATTCACTTAATTTAATTTTTGTTTTATTTTAAAATGTAACATTAAATGTATTTATTTTAAAATGTAAATTTAAATGTAAATTTATTTTAAAATGTAACATTTTAGTACAACAAGAATTAAGGTCAGTGACTTCCTAAAGCAACATAGTGGTGATACATTAGTATATTGATTTTTTATCCTTTAGCAAACTTAGTTTACAGTGGAGAACTTATTCCCCCCACCCACCCCCAGAGTCTTTTGCTTTGATATAATACACCTTGTCTAGTCCATATTTTACTTTTTCCCTTCCCTCTCTTTCCCATATGTATTAAGTCCTGCTTACAAGTGAAATCACTTGGTATTTGTGCTTCTCCGTTTGGTTTATCTCACTTAACATGATATCTTCAAGTTTTATCCAGGATGACAAAATGGAGATGACCTCATTTTTTACAGCTGTGTAGTATTCATCATACCACATAGTATTTCTTTAGCCACTTATTTAAAGTTGGACACCTGGGTTCCTTCCAGTTTCTGGCAGTTACAAGTCACATTGCTATATATATAGTTCTTCTGATAGGTGTTTTTTTAAATTTCTTTATTGGGGGATTAATGGCTTACAGTCAAGAGTAAAATACAATAGTTTATATAAGCAATAACATAGCTCAGTTTTCCACATAACAATTCAACTCCCACTAGGTCCTCCTTTGCCATCATGTTCCAGGACCTAAGTTTTCCCTCCACCCCAGAGTCTTTCACTTTGGTGCAATACACCATATCTAGTCCAAGTTCTGCTTACAGCTTTCCCTTCTGATCTTGTTTTTCAATTTCTGCCTATAAGTGAGATCATTCAATATTCATCTTTTTGCTTCTGGCTTATCTCACTTAACATGATTCCTTGAAACTCCATTTTAATAGTTGAGTAGTATTCCATTGTATATATATACCACAACTTACTCAACAACTCATCTGTTGTTGGCTATTACAAATTATGCTTCTATGAACATAGGTATCTATAAATCTTTATGGATAGGTATGTTTCGTCCCTTAGGATATATCCCCTGGAGAGGAATTGCAGGGTTATAAGGTAGGTCCACTTCTAGCCTTCTGAGAGTTCTCCAGACTGCTCTCCACAGGGGTGGAACCAATTGACATTCCCACCAGCAGTGCAGGAGGGTTCCTTTGACCCGACAACCTCTCCAGCATTTGTTAGTGCTACCTTTTCTGGTGTGTGACATGCTCACAGGAGTGAAGTGGTATCTCATTATTGCCTTTCTCTGACAATCAGTGACTTGGAATACTTTCTCATACTATTTGTTGGCCTTTTGGATCTCTTCTGTGGTAAATATTCTGTTTATATCATCCTCCCATTTTTGGAGGGGGTCATTAGTTTTCTTGTTGCCGAGTTTACTGAGCTCTTTATATATTTTAGTTACTAGCTTCTTATCTGATGTATGGCATATAAAGATATCCTCCCATTCTGTGAGAGGTCTCTTTATTTCAGTGGTGGTTTCTTTTGCTGTGCAGAATCTTTTTAATTTGATGTAGTCCCATTGGTTTAATTTTTATTTAGTCTTCTTTGTAATTGGATTTGTAACATTGAATATGCCTTTAAAATTTATATGGAAAGAGGTCTGCCAATCTTTTCCTTTAAGTATTTGATAGTTTTTGGTCTAAACTCCAAGTTTTGATCCATTTGGAATTTACTTTTGTGTTTGGTGAAATATAATGGTTCAGTTTCATTCTTCTGTATGCTTCAACCCAATTTTTCCAACACCATTTGTTGAAGAGACACTCCTTCCCCCATTTAATAGTCTAGGCATTCTTGTCAAATATTAAATGTCTATAGATTTGGGGGGGTTACTTCTGGGCTCTCAGTTCTATTCCACTGGTTAGTGTGTCTATTTATGCTCCAGTACCAAGGAGTTTTGATTACAATGGCCCTATACTATGGTTTGAAATCTAGAAGTGTGATGCCTCCAGTTTTGTTCTTTCTTCTCAAGATTGTTTTGGCAATTTTAGGTGTTTTCTAGTTCCAGGTGAACATTTGTATCATTTGTTCTATTCTCCTAGAAAAAAGTGGGATCTTGATGGGGATTGTATTAAATTTGTATATGACTCTGGGTAGTATATTCATTTTGATCATGTTAGTTATTCCAACTCATAAGTGTTTTTGTTTCCTTTGGGTATATCCCCAGAAGGAATTTCTGTTACCAGCTGGGCCCTGCCTTGAACATTAGTGAATATGTTTGAGCTCTGTACAATTAATACTGTGTCATTTTCTCTAGCCAACCTAGTGTTATATTTCTCCAGATAATTTGGTTACTCATTCTGCACAGTGACTCTTCACCTGCAGAAGAGATGAGTAAGAATGGCTCAAATATTAACTTGGCTTTAAATCTGAGAATAAACATATTCTTTCATTCCTATTGGAGGTCCAGTAAATATCAAGCTGTTGTATAGCAACTTCAGCTTTCTACATAACAAAAATATCAATTGTGTTCAACAGTCTCAAGTCAATACACACACAAAGACAGGCATATTTAGTTGTATCTTTTGCAACACATAGTTAAACATTTGGGAAACTGTAAGGTTGACAGTCTACCATCAATCTTAACCTCCTTGAGGCAGAACTCATAACATTTTATTAGATGCTCTTTAGACAAGAAACATGCCTAATTTCCATCATGTACAGGATCTGACAGTGTTTGCAACCAAATGCTGTTTATTATCACCACTCTTTTGTCTATCAACATCAGTGTAATTATGTTTGTTATTAAAAACTAAGTCTCCAACATTGTTCAGAGATGATTCCAGAGACTTGAAAAAAATTCTTGTTAGAAAGATACTCATCAATAAAGCTCAGTAAAAACAATTTCTGAAACTTAATGAAAGAACCAAAAGTTCTCCCTACTTTTGACAATAAGAACTTCATAGTCTGTTTTATAAGGCATTGCATAAAATCCAAAAGCATGATTGACTGGGTACCTTCTAAATTTTCTTTCACTTAGCAGAGTCACCATTTTTATTATTTTCCTCACATTTCACATACTATTTATTTTCCATACACTATTTCCTATACTGATAATACTTTGTTGAAATGCCTCATCAATTAACCACATTTAAGATCAGTGTTAAAAACTGGATATCAATGAATCTGTAGTTTATAACAAATAGTTAAACTTTATATAATTAGAATTTATGAGAAGTGACAAATTGGTAATACTATTGTATCAAATTGTGTGCTTCAACTCCTAGCAAGTAAACTATTTGAAAATGTTATCAATTCACTTGAGTCTATCAAAAGTTTGTACACTATGCTAAATAGATACCTACTGTTTCTCATTAATATCTCTAAGTTTCCTCTATTAAGTTAGGTAAGGTTTTCTTCCTTATTGAGCAATTATAAATTCCCACTTATACCATAGGAGACCAATGAAAGCTATTTACAAGTCAAAATAAAAGGAAATAATTCCAATGCGAAATAACCAATACTCTTGTGTCAAACATGTGCTTATAAGGCATGACTACAATATGTGTACCTATTGTACTAGTTACACAACTTTATACAAGGTGCCTAGAGAGTAGGCATTTTGTTCACAAGACTCAGTTAGTATTATTTACTACTTTACATTGCATATCCATGGACATCAACCAGATTCCCACAGTGTCCACTTACCTTTTAGGAAGGGTGAAAGAACCAAGCACAGTGCTGGTAGGTATAGAGTAAGCATTCAGAAAATACTGTCAATTGGTTGGCTAGAAACTTTTTTCTCTCTTTCTGGGAATGAGGTCTGAAAAGGGGCACATATGCATGTGTGTACACACACACACACACACACACACACACACACCTCCAAAAGTTTCTTTTACTTTGATATAATACACCAAACCCAGTCCAAGTTTCATCTGGTGTTTACCCTTTTTGTTCACCTTATGTCTATGAGTGGGATCATCTCATCATATTCCTCCTTCACTTTCTGACTTTCCTCACTTAACATGAAACCTTCAAGATCCATCCAAAATGAAGTGAAGAAGGTGAATTCCTCATTTTTAATATCTGGTACCATTTTGGAGTTACACAGCAAAGAACATAGGAGTAGGAAGGTGAGTAATTTCTGGGAATTTAACCTGTGAACTCAGAGGCATCAAGACATTGAACCACCCAAAAGGACTCACTAGTATTTGGGGTTAAACCTGGTCAAGAACTAAAACCTTATGGGCTGCTTAGGCACTTACAGTCAATTAAAAATATCAAATGTTTTCTATATATTTATTTATTTATTTTCCCTTTTTTTGCCCTTATTTGTTTTTTTATTGTTGTTGTAGTTATTATTGTTTTATTGGTGTCACGGTTGTTAGATAGGACAGAGAGAAATGGAGAGAGGAGGGGAAGATAGGGGGAGAGAAAGATAGACACCCTTGCTTGCCCACTCCTATGTCAAACTAGATGGCAATCCACTCTCTCCTCTTTTGATACAAGTCACTTCTGTTATCTGCTCTCACACCTATCCACTGTATGTTCAACACCTCCACTCTCATAGCCCTCTCCCTGACCCCCTGTCTGAAGTCAACACCACAGCAGACCATCTTGCCTCGACTGGGGTGCTTTTAGCCTCTATTTCTGATCCTGCTGATTTCCATTCCTTGACACACATCAACCTCAAGGGACTCCAGGCCTGCTTCCCTAGCATCCCCCTGCTACAATTAAAGCACATCCTTGACACTTGCTCCTCCTGTGCCATCCTGATCAAAACACCTGCTATACAAAATCTCAGGGTTAATCCCCGTGGCTTAAAAGCCAATGCCCTCTGGCAGATTGATGTCACCTATTTGCCCTCTTTTGGCAGACAAAAATATGTCTTTGTCTCAGTCGATACCATTTCTAAATTTATGTGGGCCATGGCTCAGACTAGGGAATGTTCAAAAAAGCTTATAAGTCGCATGCTGTCCTGCTTTTCTGTAATGGGCATTCCCCTCCAAATAAAAACTAACAATGGACCCACTTTTGTCACTCAACAATTTAAAAATTTCTGTTCCCTATGGAATATCTCCCACACCACAGACATGCCCTCTAATCCCCAGTGACAGAGAATTGTAGAAAGAGCTCATCAAACCCTTAAGGCCCAATTACTAAAATAAAAGGGTTAGGGTTATACCCCCCAATATCCAGCTGGCAAAGGCACTAGCCACATTAAACCTCTTAAATATCGAGCCAAGAATCATTCTCCATTGGCAGACACCACCACCCCCCGACTATTAGGGTTAGTTGGAGAGACCCCCTTGATGGCCTTTGGCAGGGGACAGAGCCCCTGCTAAGCATGGGAAGGGGATTTGCATGTGTTTTTCCACAAGACTCTCCAAAACCCATCCGGATCCCTGCCCACCATGTCTGGCATTGCTCGCAAGATGTCATGACTCTCTCTGACCAAGAACAAGAAACACCCACTAGAGAATCCGCTGCAGAACAACACCACACAGAGCCCACAATGATACATGGCATGACCTGAAAAACCTGATCTACAGAGCCCAGGGTCAAAACCCCCCTACAGCACCTCTTTCACCCCTTGCCCTTTCTGTATATCTTGTCTTACTATCTGCCCTTCCCACTTCTGATGTACCTGCTACTCTCTGGCAGTTTCAGGTACAGGAGACTTACAATGGGATCAACAAGATTATAAGAACTGGGAATTGCTCCATCCAAGGGTGCCAGTCAGCCATCATCATCCCAGTCACCCCTGCCTCAGTGACAACTTGCTCCCACCATGCCCAAGGATGTCAGCTTCCCCTTTGACAATACCAGGAGCTGCCTAGAGTGGGTCAACTACTATGGAGGATGCCTCTATTGGCCATGTAATATTCATGGGGTCCCTGATGCTTACAACCAATTTTATAGCTCATACAGGACCAAGAAACAGTATTTCTCTGGCCTCAAATTCACCATACATGACCCATGGGATAACAGATGGGCTAATGGAGTTACTGGAAAACTATACTATAGCGCATTTTCCTCCTACCCTATGGCTAGTATGTTTATCTCCTGACAACTGATCCCTGTCCCCAGAGCCATCTAAACCCAGAATAAGATAACCCAACAAGAACAAGCCCTCTGTCACGCTCTCGCCTCACCACCCACCCTTGACCTTTCATCTTGGCCTGTGTATCTGCGCTATGCCATCTCTCTCCTGAACCAATCCTCCATCCTTCCCAAAACTTCCAGCTGCTTCCTATGTGCTTCCTTCAACAGACCTCTCCTTGCCGCTACACCACTGAGTGATATTCCATTGGATCTTGCTAGTTTATGTAACTCCTCCTCCTTGGCTGAACTGCCCCCCTCACTTCTGTCCCTCTCTACACAGAATCTATCAGCCCTGACTTCATCTTTGTGTGTCTATTGACCTCCTCCTCCTCTCCCAACATTCCCCATTGTTCAAATAACCTCTCCTTATCCTCTAATGTGTATGCCCCTCCACTTTATGTTCTGGTGTAACTTCACCTTGTCCTTCCATGTCAACTCCTCATCACCTGGCCCCTGCCTCCTAGTCTCTCTCATTCCACAGTTAACTTTATATGAACAAGGTGAGTTCCGGTGGCTGCCCTCCCTCACCAAGACTAAATGAGCAGTGCTTCTTCCCCTGCTTATGGGTACTGGGCTGACCGCCTCTATTGGATGTGCTGGTGATGCCCTCGGCCACTCCCTTCACACCACTGAACTCCTGAAAGAACATCAGTAATCCCTAGACTTCACAGCAGAAAGCCTCGAGTCCTTGCAATGGCAGATCACTTGCCTCGAGAGAGTGGCCCTTCAGAACCAAGGAGCCCTAGACCTTCTGACAGCAAAAAGAGGGTGTACGTGCCTGGCCCTACAAGAAATGCTGTTTCTTTATAAATGAGTCTGGATTGGTTGAACAAAATGTTAAGACTTTACAAAAACTCAACCTCGACCTTAAGGGCTGACACTGTCCTCTCAACTCTGACTCTTGGTTTAACTCCCCACTGGTTTCTTGGCTTCTTCCCCTCCTAGCCCCCCTCCTTACTACTGCAACCCTCCTGTTTATTTCCCCTTGCCTTATCCAGTTCCTTAGGAGGCACTTACAAGATATCACTAAAGTTACTGTCCAGAGAGTTTCAGTTCACCCTTATACTGCCATCTCTCTAGAGGAAATCAAATCCTTTGCTGATATTGACCCATAACACCTAGGCATTAAATAAAAGAAAATGTGGAGATGTGGGGCCTTGCATAAGCAGAGGTCAAGTGTAGTGCGGACCATGGGGGCAGACCCTTGGATGCCTGGGAGGCACAGACCTTCCATCAGTCTCCTCAGGGGCTTTTTGCCTCTATGTGTTGAACAGGAAGGAACCTGCCTAACAGATCACAGTTCCCCTATGAGTCTCCCTCCTACAGGAACCCACCTCCCCACTCTGTACTATCTGGTAGTTTTGCTTCCTCACTCCCCAAACTAGCTCAATCATTTACCCAGCGGATACTGGAAATACCCTCACCATTTCCCTGTTTCCCACTCTCCTGACCATATACGTATGGTGTAAACAAGTAACTGTCTCTGAAGGCCACCAGCGGCCCCCTTCTACCTTAACATTCCTGACCATATAAGGCTAGGCCATAGCTGCTCTGTTCTTCCTCCTACCCCAACCTATAAAAACCATTGCTTGCCATACAATAAATGCACTACACATAGGCAAATAGTGTTCTGGGGTGATCCTTGGATTCATCTCTTGCCAAGATCCACAGCGAAAGGCCTCCAGTGTACTCACCCCTGCTGCCCTTGATTTGACCTCTTCAGCCTCCTCCTCTGGTGCACAACAGTGTGAGTCAGCTGACTTGGCCGGATTGAGAAGCAGGGTCCTCATCAGGACCACTACAATGGCCACAAGAAGCAGTGGATTTGTGGTGCCTGTAGGCACCAAGCCCTAGAATTGATACTGGAGACAACAAATAAATGAATAAATAAATAATATATAAAAAATGACAGTGATGAGGGGCCAAGTGGTGGTGCACCTGGTTAAGCACTCACATTACAATGCACAAGAACCCAGGTTTAAGCCCCTGGTTCCCACCTGCAAGGGGAAAGCTTCACAAGTGGTGACTCAGGGGTGCAGGTGTCTCTCTTCCTCTCTATCTCCCTTTCCTCTCTCAATTTCTCTGTCTCTATCTATCCAATAATAAATAATTTTTAAAAAATGACAGAGATGGACACTACATATTGGTCAGAGGATCAATTCACAAAGAAGACACAACCACAGTCACTATACTGTCCCAATATGAGGGCACACAAATATATAAAATCAAGTAATTACTGACCTCAAGGGAGACATAGACAGCAACACAATAATAGAGGACCTTAACACACTACTCATAGCAAGAAAAAGATCATTAGAACAACAACAAAAAAAAATCAGCAAGGAAAGAGGTTTTAAATGCATAAATGAGATAAACTTAAATATATTCAGAACCTTTTATCCCAAAAGAAAATAATTCAATTTTTTTCAAGTGTACAAAAATCTCAAGAATTGACCATGTACTGACACACAAAGACATCCTTAATAAATATGTGAATAGTGAAATCATAAGTCTTTTTTTTTTGCCTCCAGGGTTATTGCTGGGGCTTGGTGCCTGCACTATGAATCCATAGCTCCTGGAGGCCACCTTTTCCTTCTTGTTGTCCTTGTTCTGTATTATTATTGTTTTTATTATTATTGCAGTCATTGTTGTTGGATAGGACAGAGAGAGATTGAGAGAGGAGTGGAAGACAGAGAGGGGGAGAGATAGACACCTGAAGACTACTTCACCGCTTGTGAAGCAACCCCCCTGCAGGTGGGGACTCAGGGTCTCAAACCCGTATCCTTATGCCATCCTTACATTTGCACCATGTGCACTTAAACCATTGTGCTACCTCCCAGTCCCCATTACCCCCAGATCTTCATCTGTACTATTCCAGCCTTTAGGTTTATGATTAGTCAACAATGTGTTTGGATTTATATGTTAACTCTTCTTTCAGCCACCAGGTTCTAAATGTTACCATGATGCCAATCAGACTTTCTTGGGCAGCTGACCCCACCAGTGGGTCATGGAGCTCTGCCTCCCCAGAGCCACGCCCCACTAGGGAAAGAGAGAGACAGGCTGGGAGTATGGATTGACCTGTCAATGCCCATGTTCAGCAGGGAAGAAATTACAGAAGTGAGACCTTCCACCTTCTGCACACCATAATGTCCCTTGGTCCATGCTTCCAGAGGTATAAATAATATAAAAGCTATCAGAGGAGGAGATGTGATATGGAGTTCTGGTGGTGGAAATTGTGTGGAGTTGTACCCCTCTTGTCCTATGGTTTTTGTCAGTATTTCCTTTTTATAAATAAAATTTTTTAAAAAAAGAACTTGACTATATACCTCTATCTGCTAATAAGAGAACATCTATTATTAGATCTATATCAGAAAAAAGGTATTTAAAAAGAGTGCATAAATAATTAAATGTTTAGGTCCTCACAAAAAAAAAAAAATGTAAATTTTCAGGCCATGCGACTGTGAGGTTAGAAATCAACCACAAGGGAGTTGGGTGGTAGCACAGTGGGTTAAGTGCACATGGCACAAAGGCCATCATAAGGATCCCAGTTAGAGCCCCCAATTCCCCACCTGCAGGGGAGTCACTTCACAGGCAGTAAAGCAAGTCTGCAGGTATCTATCTTTCTCTCCCCCCTCTGGCTTCCCCTCCTTTCTCCATTTCTCTGTGTCCTATATAACAATGATGACAACAATAATAACCACCACAACAATAAAAACAACAAGGGCAACAAAAGGGAAAATAAATAAATAAATTTTTTTTAATTAAAAAAAAGAAGAAAGAAATCAACCACAAAAGAAAAAAGACATGTGCCTAAAATATGGAAACTAAACAATGTTACAATCTTGTAATCCACTATTAATCACAAATATAAAATGTATCTCATTATAGAGTATTTTACCTGAGTACTGAATATATTAATATGTGTAAAGTCTTTAACATAGCATACAGTTAGCACAGTATGGTTCTTAGCTACTCTTCCATTTTTTTTTAATTTTTATTTATAAAAAGGAAACACTAACAAAAAACACAGGATACAGGAGGACAACTGGACACAGTCTCTACCACCAGTACTCCGTATCTCATCCCCTCCCCTGATGTCTTTCTATTCTTTATCCCTCTGGGAGTATGAACCCAGGGGTATTATGGGATGCAGAAGGTGGAACGTCTGGTTTCTGTAACTGCTTCCTCACTGAACATAGATATTGGCAGATTGATCCATACTCCCAGCTTGTCTGTCTCCTTTCCCTAGTGGGGTGGGACTCTGAGGAAGCAGGGCTCCAGGACACACTGGTGGGGTCATCTGCCCAGAGAAGTTCAGTTGGCATCATGTTATCATCTGGAACCTGGTGGCTGAAAGAAGAGTTAACATATAAACCCTAAGAAATTGTTGACTAATCATGAACCTAAAGGTTGGAATATTGCAGATGAAGATTTGGGGGTCTCCGTTTTGTAGATAGCTAGTAGGCCTATTGTCGGGGTCTTGACGAGGACCCCGCTTCTCAATCTGACCGAGTCAGTTGACCCACTCCGTTGCGTACCAGAGGAGGGGGCTGAAGGGTTGGGACTGAGGGAAATAAGGGGTGAGTATGAGCTGGGGGTCTGTCGCTGTGGGTTGCAGCAAGAGAGGAAGCCAAGAATCACCCCAGGACAGTATTTGCCTATGAATAGCATGTTTATTATATGGCAAGCAATGGTTTTTATAGGTTGGGGTGGGGGGAAGAACAGGGCATCTATGGCCTAGCCTAGTATGGTCAGGAATATTAAGGGAGGAGGGGCTTCTGGGAGTCTTCAGAGACAGTTACTTATTTACACCATATATGGTCAGGAGAGAGGGAAAAAAGGAAATGGTGAGGGTCTTTTCAGTAACCGTTGGGTAAGTGGACCAACTGGTTTGAGAACAAGGAAGTGAACTCTTGTGCTAACATAAAGAGGTTGTGGGCCCCATGTGGGCGGGGGAAACTGACAGGGGGACTAACCCTGGAAATCCAAGGCCCTACCCTGCTTGACCTCAAAGTGAAGGAAACTGACAAAGTGGCTCTACTTCCAGGCACCCACTTTTCCATAGGTGGTCCACACTATGCTCAACCTCAGCCTCACAATTCCCCACAGCCTATGTTAGTTACATTCCAAAGGGTCCATGACTAAACTAATTTTTTCTTCCTGAGCCTGACATCTGAAATGTAGGTGGACCCAAGTTATTGTCTGGGGAGATGATGTTATGGCTGGAAAAGAGCTAGAAAGCTGGATGAGGGAAGAGAGTAGCTTCCAAATATGGGAAAGGTGTATAAATATTGTTGACTGTGAATCCCATCTATTTGATTTGATCTGGGGCCCATATTCAGTTTAGGAGCCTATGTAACCTCTACATCCTAACCAAAGAAGTGAAAGACTTGTATACTGAAAACTACGAGTCACTATTCAGGGAAATAGAAAACTATACCAAGAAATGGAAAGACATCCTATGCTTATGGATTGGAAGAATTAATATCATCAAAATTAAAATTCTCCCCAAAGCAATATACAAATTTAATGTGATACCCATTAAAGTTCCACCAAGATTCTTTAAGAGAATAGTACAAAAATTACAGTCATTTATATGGAACCAGAAAACACCTAGAATTGCCAAAACCATCTTGAGGAAAAGAAACAAAATGGAGGCATCACACTCCAAGAACTCAAACTATATTATAATACTGTCATAATCAAAAGAGCACAGTACTCCCCACCTGCAGGGGAGTCGCTTCACAAGCGGTGAAGCAGGTCTGCAGGTGTCTATCTTTCTCTCCTCCTCTCTGTCTTCCCCTCCTCTCTCCATTTCTCTCTGTCCTATCCAACAACGACAACAACAATAATAACTACAACAATAAAACAACAAGGGCAACAAAAGGGAATAAATAAATTAAATAAATAATTTAAAAAAAAAAAGAGCACAGTACTGGAACAAAAATAGGCACTCAGACCAGTGGAATGGAATTGAAAGCTCATATCTACATCCCCACACATATGGACATCTAATTTTTGATAAGGGGGCCCAAAGTATTAAATGGAAGAAGGAGGCTCTCTTCAGTAAATGGTGCTGGGAAAATTGGTTTGAAACATGCAGAAGAATAAAACTGAACCACTTTATCTCACCAGAAACAAAAATCAATTCCAAATGGATCAAGAACCTGGGTGATAGACCAGAAACTATCAAATACTTAGAGGAAAACATTGGTGGAACACCTTACCCCATAAACTTAAAGGACATATTTGATGATTCAAATCCAATGGCAAGGAAGACTAAAACAAAAATAAATCAATGGGACTATATCAAATTGAAAAGCTTCTGCACAGCCAAAAAAATTATCACCAAAACAAAGAGACTCCTCAAAGAATGGGAGAAGATCTTCACATGCCATACATCAGAAAAGAGACTAATAAAATATATAAAAAGCTCACCAAACTTAGCATCAAGTCAATGGGGTTTATAGTTAACAATATTTATATACCTTTCCCATATCCAGCTTTCTGGTCCTTTTTCCAGCCATGGCATCATCTCACTTCCCAGACAAAACTAGGATCCACCTGCATATCAGATTTCAGGCTCAGGGGAAAAAAAAACTAGTATATAAACAGGCCCTTTGGAATATAATTAAAATATTCCTACTAGCTATCTACAGAAGAGACACCCCCCCCCAAATCTTCATCTGCTCTACTCCAGCCTTTAGGTTCATAACTTAGTCAACAACTTGTTTGGCTTTATATGTTAACTCTATTTTCAGCCACCACGTTCCAGATGCTAGCTTGATGCCAACCAGTCTTCCCTTGACAGATGACCTAGAGCTCAGTGTGTCCTAGAGCTCTGATTCCCCAGAACCCTGCCCCACTAGGGAAAAAGAGAGGCAGGCTGGAAGTATGGATCTACCTGTCAAAGCCCATGTTCAGTGGGGAAGCAATTACAGAAGCCAGACCTTCAACCTTCTGCACACAATGAACTTTGGTCCATTGTTGGTATTCTTCATGAAAAAATGGCCCCCTTAGGCCTTCCCTTGGCAGCACACTAGTTCTTGTTACTTGCTTACATGTTTCTCCATGTTTGTGCCAGTTTCTTTTTTGAAAATGCCTGTACAATATAGGTTTCTGTTCACCTCACATCCCTGATACTGTGGTCATTTAGTTAAAAAGAAAATGGGGAATATGTTGCTATTCTTTGTGTTGGTTTGGCCCTCTTCCCCCTACCTCTGAGAGAAATGGTTTGGCCCTTGCGAGTTTTTGCGCCCCGCTTTCTCCCTGCCTGGTATGCTAAGGACTTCCAGAGTCCCAGAAGCAGTGGAGGAGGGAGAATGATTGAGAGGCACATGGTGTGGTGATTTGCCCGTTCGTGAATAAAGATTAAACTGCAGCTTCTCAGCCCAGCCATGTGTCCCAAGTCTCTGCCTCTGTCTACCACCACGAAGCTAGCCCGGCCTGCTGGAGCCCCCGAACATAAACGACAAATGGTGCCCACATGGACCTGACCTGCACATCTCTCAGATAAGTGGAGACAGTTTGGCTACCTATACACTATGGCCTTCTCTTCTGCTTGTGAAGAGATCTCCAAAGGCCTCTGCCCTTTCTTCATGAGACTGTTTCACTGTTTCTGGAACATTTATCTCTGGACCACTCTGTGGTTTCCGCCCAACGGCACCCTGCAGGAGCCCAATGCCAGCCCGCAGGAGCAGGCTTTCCACCGAGTGGCGTGGGGCATTGGGCGTGGGCTCCCTCCACACTGCTCGGCCGCTGGGAACAGGGGAGCAGACATGGTGGCCTATCCTGGCTGCCACCCCGTGGTACCTCGGCCCACGCCTTCTGCAAGGCTGGCCCGCCCGCCCTCATGCTATGAAGTCTAGGGAGATCCTGGACCACCCAGAGACCACGGGCTCCCTGCCGAAACTGGACCCCCTGGCCGAGATCCTCAGCTCCGGTCTGAAGGCAGACAAGCTGGAGTATGCAGAGATTCGTGCAGAGATCGCAACCTGCAATTCCTAGAAGTGGAGCTGCATGAGAAGCCACCTCCGGATGGTGACCCCCAACAACAACTAAGACAGTGCAGATCTAAATTCGTGTTTAAAATGACATGTCTTCGTAACAAAGGTTTCTCTCCTTCTGTATTAAAGACCATGTTTATGTGTGTGTTTAAAATTTGGTAAACAGTAACTTTAAGGTTAAAAACGTAACTTTAAGGCTAAATTCTTACCAGGCAAAGTTAAATGAAAAAGGTTTTCAACGTAATTCTCATAAAGATAAAATTAACTTACATTTAAAGTCTGAGGTAAAAAATTAGTTAAAAATCAATATGTTTTAACCAAGTTGGTCTAAACAAAACTTGCGCACACCTAGGGTGTGTCTCCATCTTGAATGGGTGTAACAAAAGGTTAAATAGACTTGTTGATATGTAAAACTCTCGATTACCTTCTCTATTAGAAATGGTAGATTACACAATGGCTAGGCTAATGATTCTCATGCCTGAGGTTTTCTTTCCTTGATTCTTATGTCTACCTTTTCACATTCTATTGTTTAAACTTTAAACAACCTTAAAATAATTCTAAAAAAGACTTCTAATTGTAATAGAGTTATCAATTGTGATAAACTTCTAACCTGCTACAAGTTTGTTTCATAGTAAGTAAATTGCAGCTGTCAAGTTCTCTACAGAAAAGCAGAATTCCGATGGCTGACATTCCCCATCAAGACAGATGTACAACAATTCACCCCCTGGCAGTTCTTCGGTGGACATCTGCTTTGGCTATCAGACTCACTAGTACACCTCGGACACTTTACACAAAACTAGCGGCTTCCCTTTATGCTGCTGGGTTTCTCAAAGACTGACTGCAGCCATGCCTTGGGACTCTAGGCCTCACATTCCCCCATGCTAGAAAATGCCTGTTGAGTCAAGTATACCCTCCAGAGGCAGGAAATGTTTTTTTAAGCTGATAAAGTTTTGCCCAGAGGCAAAAAACGGCCCCCTCAGGCCTTCCCTTGGCAGCACACTGGTTCTTGTCACTCGCTTACATGTTTCTCCATGTTTGTGCCAGTTTCTTTTTTGAAAATGCCTGTACAATATAGGTTTCTGTTCACCAAACATCCCTGATACTGTGGTTATTTAGTTAAAAAGAAAAGGGGGAATATGTTGGTATTCTTCATGTTGGTTTGGCCCCCTTCCCCCTACCTCTGAGAGAAATGGTTTGGCCCTTGCTAGTTTTGCACCCCTCTTTGTCCCCGCCCAGTATGCTAAGGACGACCAGAGTCCCAGCAGCAGCAGCAGAGGAAGAATGATGGAGAAGCACATGGTGTGGTGATTTGCCCATTCATGAATAAAGATTAAACTGTAGCTTCTCAGCCCAGCTGTGTGTCCCCGAGTATCTCTGTCTACCGCCAAGAAGCTAGCCCGGCCTGCTGGAGGTCCCGAACTTAAATGACAGTCCATACTCCCAGAGGCTTAAGGAATAGGAAAGCTATCAGTGGACGGGATGAAATATGAACTTCTGGTGGTGGGAATTGTGTCGAGTTGTACCCCTCTTATCCTATGGTTTTTCAGTGTTTCCTTTTTATAAATGAATAATAAAATAAAATAATAAATAATAATAAATTGCCCCAACCAAAAATGGGCAGAGGATATGGATAGAATATTCACTGTAGAAGAGATCCAAAAGGCTAACAAACAGGAAAAATTACTCCAGGTCACTGATTGTCAGAGAAATGCAAATAAAGACAACATTGAAGGAGTAGAGCAGTAGCGCAGTGGGTTAAGCGCACATGGTGCAAAGGGCAAGGACCTGCATAAGGATACCAGTTCAATCCCCCACATGCAGGGGTGTCACTTCGCAGGTGGTGAAGCAGGTCTTCAGGTGTCTATCTTTCTCTCCCTCTCTGTCTTCCCTTCCTCTCTCCATTTCTCTCTGTCCTGTCTAACAATAATGACACCAATAACAACAATTATTCTTCTAGCGTTTGCCCTTCTTCCGTAGCCAGTCAACAGTGTCAGGTTGAGCCTGATGTAAAGTTTTGAAACCTCCTTTGAATCTGGAGAGGTGGCAGTCATTGACTATGTGGTTTATAGTCTGTAGCCGCAGGGGCAGTTTGGGTCGGCTCTGGCTCCTCAGTGATTGAACATAACGGCGCACCAGCCATGGCCTGTGCGATAGCTATTGAGGAGGGCCCAATCATAATGTGCTAAGTCAAAGCCGGGTTGACGCTTGCAGGGGTCTGTGATGAGGTGTTTGTTCTTTACCTAAACTGACTGCCAACTCTGTTTCCAAGAGACTGGAACAGAGAAGTTCAGTGTAGGCGTAGGGGACCAGACTGGGTGATGAGACGTCAAGCGTTGGACAGGGTGGGCGAAGATATCCGCGTATATTTGCAGGTCTGGTCGAGCGTAGATGTGGGACATGAACTTAGATGATGCCGCATCCTGACGAATATCTGGCGGGGCGATGTTGCTAAGAACTGGCAGCCATGGAACCGGGGTGGAACGGATGATTCCAGAAATTATCCTCATGGAGGAATATAATTTGGAATTGACCAAGTGGACATGGGGGCTACAGAACCATATGGGGGAACAGTATTCCGCAGTGGAATAGCATAATGCCAGAGATGATGATCGTAGTGTGGAAGCGCTCGCGCCCCATGAGGAGCTGGCCACTCTTGCAATGATGTTATTCCTCGTGCCACCTTTGCTGCAGTTTTTATGAGATGTTCGCAAAATGACAGAGTGCAATCGAGAGTAACGCCAAGATAGACTGGCTGGGCTTCATGCCGGATTCTCGTACCGCCAAGCTGCACATTAAGCTCACGCGAGGCCAAGGCATGGTGTAGATGGAAAACAGATGATACTGTTTTTGCAGTGCTAGGGATTAGTCGCCATTTTTTACAGTAATCAGATATCAGAGACATGTCTTTCGTGAGTGTTTCCTCGAGGATGTGGAACTTGGATGCCTGAGTTGCACAGCAGATGTCATCGGCCTAGATGAACTTCCTTGAAGAAGTTTCTGGGAGGTCATTGATGTAAATATTAAATAGCGTAGGAGCCAGAACAGAGCCCTGGGGGAGGCCACTTGATACAAGTCTCCATCTGCTAGACTTGTCACCCAGATGCACCCGGAATCTTCTGTTTTGGAGAAGAAACGATATAGTGTTGGCCCCCCATGGAGGCAAGCATCTTGAGATCTTGACTAGGAGACCACGGTGCCAGACCGTGTCATAGGCTGCTGTGAGATCAACAAAGACAGCACCCATCTTTAAATTCTTCTGGAATCCATTTTCAATGTAAGTTGAGAGGGCCAGGGCTTGTTCGCAGGTAGATCTTCCTGGGCGGAAACCAGCTTGGGCGGGTGATAGGAATTTCTCTGTAAGATGAGAAATACGTGACAGAAGCAGCCTCTCAAGGAGTTTGTAACACATGGAGAGGAGAGAAATTGGTCTATAGCTGGCGGCCAGTGTTGGGTCTTTCTTTGGTTTCAAAACCGCTATAATCTTTGCACAATGCCAAACTTTGGGCATAGACTCAGATTCCAAGATGTGGGACAGGAATGAAGCGAGCCACTTCTTTGCCGCGGGACCCAGGTTAAGAATGAGTTCTGGGGTGATGTTATCATAGCCAGCAGCTGTTCCCAGTTTAACCCTCTTCAAAGCGTCTTCCATTTCAGACAGTGTAAAGGGAGAGAGTTTTGGAGATGGACAAGATAACCAGAAGTGGGATGACCACTCATGGGAAATTTCTCTTTTCCAGACTGGGTCGATCTTAGCACATCCAACTTGAGTTAGGTGACTGGCCACTGAGTTTGGAGATACAGGAGGATGGGAGATGGGAGGGGGTTGGCTACTGGCACCCAGTCTGTGAAGAAGCTTCCAGGCCTTCCTACTTGAGTGGGTGAAGATCAGACTTTCCATGAGTTGTTGCCAGCAGGCTTGGTGTGCTGCATCCAGGGAGGCAATGAGATGGTCAGCCACATCTGGGTCGCCAGACTCATCATACTGCTTTAGTAGTTGTTCGCATTCAGCATCAAGACAAGGTGTATAGTTAGCATGTCTCCCACAAGGAATGACTTGGGAAGCTGCTTTGAAGATGGCTTGGCGGAAGCTCCTGTAGGAATCTTCAGAGGGGATAGAGTTAATTGGAATTGCAGGAATAGATTTGTTGGTAAGATCACTGAACAGATGCCAGTTAGCTTTCCGAAACTTCCATCTTAGTTTCTCCGAGCACAGAATCAGTGGGAGCTGGAGACCAATGTGGATGATAGCTGGGCGGTGATGACTGTGCCGGAAGATCTTCAGAACTTGTCTCGTAGCGGGAAAGGCTTGGCGGTTGACTGTGCTAATAGTCAAAGGCTTGGCCGTTGACCTGTGACTGTGTCACAGGTCGGGTGATGAGTCTTTATTCCATCTAGCACTGTGAAAAGAGCCTGGATGTTTGGGATCGTATAATAGGGAGAGGTTATTCGCTGAAGCCCAGTCGGCTAAGATAGAGCTGTCAGCACGAGTGGAGGAATATCCCCAGTCTTGGTGATGACTATTAAAGTCTCCAACGTAAACGGCTGGGTGATTCGGGCTAGGCAAGACCTCATTATCCCATGAGGCACTTGGAGGCTTATATATGTTGACGAGCTGAATAGTTCCAATAGTAATGGAGTCGTAGAAGGTCGAAGAGGCCGTATGGTAAACGTCCGCAAGACACGATTTGGCGTAGATGGCTCGGCCGTGTTTAGGATGGAGATTATAGCATATTAAATCGAATCCACCGATGGTGAATCGAGCAGCTTCATCGACTGCTATATGTGTTTCTTGTAGGCAGATAGCATCTGCCTGATGCTGTATCACCAATTGACCAATAAGAACGCATTTGGCAAAGGACAGCCCCTCCACATTAAGTTGGAGGACTCGAAGAGCAGGACCAACAGCTTGAAAGCTGTCAGGAGCTGCTTGTTGCTGGCTTTGAAAGTGACTGGGATCCATGTGGATTCAGTCGGCTAGGAAGGATTGTCAGTTTCCCCAATGAATGGGTACTCACGAGATGCACCACAGGAAGGTCGATCGAATGCATCCCAACAACAATAAAAAAAAACAACAGTAAAAAACAGCAAGGACTACAAAAGGGAAAATAAATAAATAAATATAAAAAATATTTTTAAAAAACAACACTGAGATGCCACCTCACCTCTGTTAGAATGGTATACATCAAAAATGACAGCAGCAACAAATGCTGGAGAGGTTGTGGGGACAAAGGAACTGCACTGCTAGTGGGAATGTAAATTGGTCCAACTTCTGTGGAGAGCAGTCTGGGGGACCCTCAGAAAGCTAGACATGGACTTTCCATATGACCCAGTAATTCCTCTCCTAGAAATATACCCCAATGACACCATAACGTTCAACCAAAAACATATGAGTACACCTATGTTCATAGCAGCATAATTCATAATAACTGAAACCTGGAAGCAAACCAGGTGCCCAACTGCTATTCCCTTTCTTTTTATTTTAGGTTTTTAAGTTTTAAGTTTTATTTATTTATTTATTTCCCTTTTGTTGCTCTTGTTGTTTTTTTTTGTTGTAGACATTATTGTTGTTGTTATTGATGTCGTCATTGTTAGGACAGAGAGAAATGGAGAAAGGAAAGGAAGACAGAGAGGGGGAGAGGCCTGCAGACCTGCTTCACTGCCTGTGAAGCGACTTCCCTTCAGGTGGGGAGCCGGGGGGGCTTGAACCGGGATCCTTAAGCCGATCCTTGCGCTTTGCACCACCTGCACTTAACCGGATGCACTACTGCCCAACTCCCGCTATTCCCTTTCTTAACATAGCTCATGTTCAGTTGTTATCTGCTGGTACTTTACCCTAGAAGTAAATGTGGGGGCAGGGGTAAATAGCATCGTTATATAAAGAGACTCTTACGTCTGAGGTTCCAAAGTCTCATTCAGTCCCCCACATTACCATGTGCTAGAGCTGAACAGTGCTCTGGTAGAAAAAAAAGGAGGGAAGGAAGGAAGGGAGGAAGGAAGGAAAGAAAGAAAGAAGAAAAGAAGTTAGGAAAGAAGGGTATCACAAGGTTTAGGGTCATTTTGGGGGGGTCGAGGGGCGTTCTTCCACTAGTTGCCCTTTGTATTGTGTTTAATAAATACTATTTAAATAAAGCACTTAATAAGTAACCAAATACATAACCAGTCATTTTCCTAGTTTTCATTAGACTTTCCTCTTTTATATCAGAACCTTTATTCTACATGTGGTAGTTTTTCAGTTATACTAGTTAATATATATTTTTAGCACTATGACTGTTCAGAATAACATGAATTCTTTCACTAGAAGAGATGTGAACTATGATTTCTCTCAATTGACTTGTTTGTCTCTGTAGACATTATGGATTGTTTATGTACACATTTATAGACATGGACATACTATCCACATATATTATCTCTGGTCAATGGATAATTTACTATACTAATGGATGAAAAAGAAGATATAACTAATACAATTTGCAAATTAAATGTGAAATAGACAAAATTGTAGTTGAGTGTGAGAGACTGAATTTTTAATTTCCATATGGATAATATTTAGCCTTTGTTAGTCTTTCTTCAAGGATAATATAAAAAAAAAATCAAAGTTCCTGCAAAACTCGTGGTAGACATAATCAAAGCAAGAGTGCTGTGTTTATCTTTAAAAACTTTTAAAAACTGATTTCTTTGCAAATTGTGTCAAGTTTAACATCTATGATAATGGTAAATCTTATTGGATATGTGAATCCACGAGTTGATGAGATGGGCTTAGTGCTTCAGTATAATTCACAGGAGTGATGAATATCAGTCTGCTTTGTTTATTGTGAGGTTACAAGGATCATAGGGATATTTCACTGAAAAGATTATATCACTATAAACAATAGTAGATATATCTCAGTGGCGGATATTCAGAAAGGACAGTTTATTTTATTAGTCTTACAGGAAATTGTTTTCGAAGACCATGGTTGCTCATGTGTAATGAGTTGGTTTTGCTGGGAAACTGTTTATTTTCATCAACCAACACAGCTTCTTAATTGTTTGGCTGGTAATTATCTAAAGATGACATTTAGCTGAGATCAAAGTATTCAGCATGCAAGGCAGATTTAAAAGATGAAACTGTTTAATTATTTTTCTCTAGTGCATGACTTTATTTCTTCCTAGCCTATGGGAATAACACAAGGCAGACGTCACATATGTTTACTCATTACCTAGTTCAATCAGGAAGAAAAATTGGAAACCATCTTTTGGTTATAAAGTGACAATTATAGATGCTGAGGAATGTATACATGAAAGCAGTAATATAGGTATGGAAGTCTTATTTGATGGATGCAGAATGAGAAAGGCTTGTTGGGAAAAGGTAGTTTTTTCTTATGCAACTTGAAGTGAGATTTGAAAATAATGTTTTCCACATGATAAGAGTTTAACTCAATATACCTTTTTCTCCTTTTTGTTTGAGAGTTGAAAACAATGACAAAGCCACTAAACACATTAAGGAAGTAAGACTGGTAGACATAGAGAGATAGAGACTGGAGGTGGCACTTCCAATAGAGCACCTATGTTACCATGCACAAGGACCTGGATTTAAGCCACAAGTCCCCACCTGCAGAGAGGGGAGAGGAAGCTCCACAAACAGTGAATGAGTGCTATTGGTGTCTCTGATCGTCTCCCTTTGTACCTCCATCTTTCTCTCTAAGTTTCTCTTTGTCCTATGAAATAAAAGGGAAAAAAGGACTCCAGGAAACATGAATTCCCCATATAGTCACAAAGCCATAGCAATAACTCTGGTGGTAAATAAATATAGTAGGGGAATAAAAAGTGTTTTACAAACACCTGTCATAGGGGATATGAGAAATTATATCCATATATGAAAAACTGCAGTGTAAACAATTACATCCATGCCCCCACCTCCATATATATATATATGCAGCTATCACAGCCCAAAGATAGAAAAGCTCTGTGCCCCCCCTATATCTATTTCTCCTTGATACCCTCAGCAGGCCTTCCAGAATTCATACACTATACCACACCAGTCTATGTTTCATTTTGTGCTTTCATCCTCCCCTCCACAATGTCCATCTTTAAATTAGATCATCCTGTATTCATACATCTCCTTTTCATTTATCTCACTTAATATAATTCCTTCCAATTACATTCAATATCAGAGAAAGGAGATAAGTTCATGAATTTGAATGACTGAATAGCATTTCATTATGTATATATACTGCATCTTTCATCACCTCATCTGTGATTTGATTCGCTATCTGGGTTGCTTCCAAGTCTGTGCTATTACAAATTGAGTGGCTGTGAATATAGATGTATATAGATCTCCTCAGATATATTTTTGTTTGTTTGTTTTTTTGTTTGTTTTCTTTAAAGAAATCCTTATGAAAAGAATTCTCAGATCATTGGTTAGTGTTCTGAAAAAAATCTCTAGAAAGCATCATTTTTCCCTGTGTCCTATCCAACACTTGCTTGTTTTGTTTCTAATGTATAATATTCCTTTTGTAAAATAGTATCTCATTCTTGTTTTATTTACAGTTCTCTGATAATAAGTGACTTTGAATGTTTTTTTTTCATGTCTGTAGCCACCTTGATATTTCTATGGTGAATATTCTGTCCAGTCCTCTTCCCAGTTTAACAGGTTTGGTTTTTCACTGTTGGATATTTTTAGTTACTTATATATCTCAGTTAATAATCTGTTGTGTTAATAATGTTGTGAAAGATCTCATATCCTATAGGGTATCTTTCTGTTTTTGTAGTGGTTCCTTTTACTCTGCAGAAACTTTTCAATTTGTTCTATTCCATTTGCTTTATTTTTGCTTTTGTTTCCCAAGAATAGTCTTTTCAACAAATGGTGCTTAAGCAATTTTCTCTTACATGTATAAAATAATAAACTATGACCTAGAACTGATATTTCATATGGAAAGATTTAAAAAAAACAGCACTGTAAATTCTTGAGATGTAAACATTGGAGAAAATATGTATGACAAATATGTTAGACAAAGTTTTTAAAATTTGTAGAAATATCTATTTCTAGAAAGGAATCATTTGGACTTCATCAAAACTATAGATGTTTCTTTGTTGGGTCAGCAAAATGTCTCACTTGGAACTGTACTCTTTACTCAGGTTTGAGCTCAGCCCAACCACACTGAAAGAAGCTACAATGCAGTGGTTTCTCTTTTTTTTTTTTAATTATTTATTTATTTATTTATTTATTCCTTTTGTTGCCCTTGTTGTTTTGTTGTTGTAGTTATTATTGATGTCATAGTTGTTGGATAGGACAGAGAGAAATGGAGAGAGGAGGGGAAGACAGAGAGGGGGAGAGAAAGACAGACACCTGCAGACCTGCTTCACCGCCTGTGAAGTGACTCCCCTGCAGGTGGGGAGCTGGGGCTGGAACCGGGATCCTTCCGCTGGTCCTTGTGCTTAGCGCCACCTGCGCTTAACCCGCTGCGCTACCGCCCGACTCCCCCAGTGGTTTCTTTTGCTCTCTTTTTAATGTCTGAAAAACTTAGCATGGATTAATGAAGTTTTTAAGATAAAAAAAGAAAAAAATAGAAAAATGAGGAGATCGCCTGGGACTGCAACAAGACAGAACTAGAATGAATTTGGGAAATTAATGAATTCACCACCAAATCACCGGTGAGTGTAGACATGTGGCTTGTGGACAGAGACAAGCCTAAGAAGAGACTGAGCGGCCAGTAAAAGTCCAGCAGTTTATTGGTTGAGGCACCATCTCCAGTCTGTTTTACCAACAAAAAGACTGATGAAGGGAGAAAAGGACTCTCCTAAGACTCACCAAATGCAGCTGTGAGTCACCATTTCTACTGCCCTCAATGGCTAGAGCAGCAGTGGGGAGGCCCTGTGCTGACATCAGGGTACAGAGAACTGACCAGAAAACTCAGGAGATCTACACCAAGTTACCCTATCAGTGGGGCTGTATATTAGGAGCCTTTCCATATTGTTCTCCTGATGAGAACATGGTGAATAATAGTCTCAGAACCTACAGCCAGCTTGGCAGAGAAGCTGAATTGATCCAGAAGCTCTGGATCCTTGGGGTGTGAGAGTCTTTTTGCATAACTACTGTATTATCTCTCCCCCACCCCACCTCTTGGTCAGGAGTGAGTGATTAAACTAAGAAGACTACTTATGGTTTAAAAGCCCTCAGACTCCCATATCCTACAGGGAAGAAAAAGAACAAAAGAGGCTTTAACAGTCACTGTGCTACAACTCAAGGATTGAAATAATACTGAAACAACTGTTAATTTTCACAACTGTGAACTCTTTAAGTACCTTACATAGACACAAATCAATCCAGGCAATTTTAAAAGTACTGAGAGAGGGACCTTACAACATGCTATATATAGAATAGTTAAACCACCAAGAAGAAATATTGGAGAAATGAACTATGACAAAAGTCCAGATAAAATCCCCTCAATGGTTGAAGCACAGAATAATAATGAGGTAAACATCCAGATGCTATTTAAGGAAATAGTCATAAGAGTGAGTGAAGAGTTTCAAAGAATTGTCATCAGAAATGCAGCAACAACAAATGAGACTCTGCAAGAAAACACCAATCATCTCAAGGTTATTAGAGACCTGAAAGCTAAAATAGCTGAGGTAATAAAACAACTAGCTGAAAAAACTGAAACAGTATCAGAACAGGGTAACAAAATAGATTAACTCCAGAAAACAGTAGAAGGGAGAGAGAATAGAATAAATGAGGCTGAAGACAGAATTAGCAAGATCGAGGACCAATTACAGACAATAAAAAAAAGTTAGGTATATCAAAAAGAGATTAAGAGATACTGAAAAGAACAACAGAGAACTGAGGGATGACTTCAAAAGAAATAATATAAGCAATATTGGCTTAGAGGAAGAAGGAGAGGGAGCGAAAGAAAGCACTCTTCAGAACATAATAGCTGAGAACTTCTCTAGTGTAGGCAACAAAAAAGACATAAAGGTTCAAGAATCCCAGAGCATCCCAAACACATTTAACCCACACTTAAGACAAGAAACATCATATTTAGAATGAAAAGGAATAAGAATAAAGAAAGGAACCTGAAGGCTGCAAGAGAAAAACAGAGTCATCTACAGAAGAAAATCCATAAGATTAGCAGCAGACTTCTTCACACAACCACTACAGGCTAGAAGAGAATGTCAAAATATCTATTGAGTGCTCAATGTGAAAGGCTTTCAACCAAGACTACTGTATCCTGCTAGACTGTCATTCAGACTAGACGGAGACATAAAAACCTTCTTAGAGAAGCAACAGTTGAAAGAATCAACTATTACCAATCCTGCCCTGAAAGAAGTAATGAAAGGTCTCCTATAAACAGACCACCATAAATATGCCATATATCAAAACACTCTAAAAAATCTACAATAATGGCATTAAAACTTCTTCAGTCTATGATATTGATAAATGTCAATGGCCTGAATTCACCTATTGAAAGGAACAGAGTAGGAAGATAGATAAGAAAACACAACGCAACAATATGCTGTATACAGGAAACTCACCTAACTCAACAAGACAAATACAGACTCAAAAGTGAAAGGATGGAAAACAATGATACAAGCAAATGGCCCACAAAAAAGGGCAGGGACAGCCATTCTCATATCTGACACAATAGACTTTAAAACAAATAAAATTCAAAAATAAGGGATGGACATTACTGAATGCTCATAGGATAGGTCAATCAAAAGGACTTAACAATTAATAACATCTATGCATCCAATGAGAAACCATCTAAATACATCAAATATCTACTGAAATATATTAACATCTACAAACATCTATAAACATCTACAGCAATATATTAACAGCAATACAGTCATAGTAGGGGACTTCAACACCCCATTCTCTCAACTTGACAGATCATCCAGGCATAAAACCAATAAAGAAATGACAGAGCTAAATGAGGATATAGATAAGCTAGAATGATGAAAATGTTTTCAGAGTCACTTACCCCAAGAAACTTGAATACACATTCTACTCAAGTCCACATGGGTCATTCTCAAGGATATACCATATGTTAGGCCACAAAGACAGCATAAGCAATTACAAGAGCTTTGAAATCATCCCAAGCATCTTCTCAGATCACAGTATAATTAAACTAACACTTAACAATCAACAAAAGATTAGTAATAGTCCCAAAATGTAAAAGCTCAACAGTACACTACTTAACAACTACAGGGTCAAAGAGGAAATAAAGGAAGAAATAAAAGTTTTTGAGAGTTCAATGAAAATGAAGACAGACACAAGCTATAAAAATATTTGGGACATAGCTAAGGCAGTATTGAGAGGGAAGTCCATAGCCATATAAGCACACATTAGGAAACAGGAAAAAGCACAAATAAACAGCTTGATCTCACGTCTTAAAGATCTAGAAGAAGAAGAACAAAGGAACCCTAAAGCAACCAGAAGGACAGATATAACTAAAGTTAGGGCAGAAATCAATAACATTGAAAATAATAAAACCATACAAAAGATCAATGAAAGAAAATGTTGGTTCTTCGAAAGAGTGAACAAATCAACAAACCTTTAGCCAGACTCACAAAACAAAAAAGGGAGAAGACCCAAATAAATTGGATACTAAATGAAAGAGGGGATATCACAACAGACACTACAGAAATTCAACATATCATGCAAGGTTTCTATGAACAACTATATGCCACCAAGCTAGAGAACCTGGAAGAAATGGATGATTTCCTAGATACCTACCAACTTCCAAAACTAAATAAAGAGGAACTGGATTATATGAACAGGCCCATCAGAGCTAATGAAATTGAAACAGTTATCAAAAACCTTCCCAATAATAAAACCCTTGGACCAGACAGTTTTACAAATGAATTATACAAAACCTTCAAAGAAGAACTTATACCTCTACTTTGAAAAGTCTTCCAGAAGATTGAAAACACTGGAATACTCCCTTCCAGCTTCTATGAATCCAACATCACTTTGACATGAAAGGCAGACAGGGACACAAGCAAAAAAGAAAACTACAGAACAATATCTCTGATGAACATAAATGCTAAAATATTGAATAAAATTCTAGCCAACTGGATACAGCAGTATATTAAAAAGATTGTATATCATGACCAAGTGGGATTTATCCCAGGCATGCAAGGTTGGTTTAATATATGTAAATTAATCAATGTGATCCACCACATCAATAAAAGCAAAACCAAAAGCCACATGGTCTTACCAATAGATGCAGATCAAGCCTGTATCAAAATACAACATCCCTTTATGATCAAAACAGTACAAAACATGGGAATAGGTGGAAAATTCCTCAAGAGTGTGGAGTCTTTATATAGCAAACCTACAGCCAGCATCATATTCAATGGTGAAAAACTGGAAGCATTTCCCCTCAGATCAGGTACTAGACAGGTCTCTCACTATTACCATTACTGTTCAGCATAGTGTTGAATAGTTTATTTTTATTTATATACTTAGTTAATTTATTGCCATCTGGGTTATTTCTGGGACTCAGTGCCTTCATGATTATCCTAGCAGCCATTTTTTCTTTATATTTTATTTGATAGGGCAGAGAGAAATTGAAAGAGGCACCTGGAGGCCTGCTCCACTGTTCATGAAGCTTCACTCTTTAAGATGTGGAGTGGGGACTCATACCTTTGTCCTTGCACTTGTCAATATATAGGCTTAACTGGGTGCACCACTGCCTGCTAAATGAAGAAAACTATTAGCACAGCAGTTTGAAGAATCTCAAAGACCATATGCCAAATGTAATTAGTTTCAAAAGGTTACGTATTGTATGAGTCCGCTTATATGAAAGTTTTGAAAATACAAAATTATATTTTTGGATCTCGAAGGCCACCATCAATTGTGGATGTTGAGAAAAAATAATTATAAAAGGGTCTTTATGGGGTGGTAAGTTGTTCTATGTTGTAATTGTAATGATAGCTTCATGAATCTATGTAAGTATTAAAATTCGTGGATCTGTACACCAAAAAAAAAGTTAACTGTATGTTCCTTTAACACTTTAAACCCTCCAAGGCTACAGCATATCTAGTCAGGAATAGGTGTGAAATTCTAACCCATGTTTTTATCTTTCAATTACTCTTTAACTCAATATGCTCATTCCATATAGGAAAAATACAAAATTCAAAAACTATGCCATATTCAGAAAAATCCATGGTGACTATTGAAATGAATAATAACACTTCTTCCTTTAGCATTTGGTACCTCGTAGTATTATATCTGGGACCAAAGTACTGTGTACATTCTCCATTGTCATGAAGTATCTGATTCCTCAAACTGTTTCATCATATGCATTTAGACAGAGAACTGAGTATCTATATCTTTGTTTTCTGTTATTATCTTTATTTATTTATTGGATAGGGACATCCAGAAATCAAGATATAAGGGGATCATAAAGAGTGAGAGAAACAGAAAGACACCTGCAATACTACTTCACCACTTGCAAACCTTTCCCTCGGAAGGTATGGACTAGAGGTTCAAACCTGTGTCCTTCTTCTTCTAGCGTTTGCCCTTCTTCCGTAGCCAGTCAACAGCATCAGGTTGAGCCTGATGTAAAGTTTCGAGACCTCCTTTGAATCTGGAGAGGTGGCAGTCATTGACTATGTGGGTCATAGTCTGTCTGTAGCCGCAGGGGCAGTTCGGGTCGTCTCTGGCTCCCCAGCGATGGAACATAGCGGTGCACCGGCCATGGCCTGTTCGATAGCGATTGAGGAGGGCCCAATCATAACGTGCTAGGTCAAAGCCGGGTTGACACTTGCAGGGGTCTGTGATGAGGTGTTTGTTCTTTACCTCAGCTGACTGCCAACTCTGTTTCCAAGAGACTGGAACAGAGAAGTTCAGTGTAGGCGTAGGGGAACAGATTGGGTGACGAGACGTCAAGCGTTGGACAGGGTGGGCGAAGATATCCACGTATATTGGCAGGTCCAGTCGAGCAGAGACGTGGGAAATGAACTTAGATGATGCCGCATCCTGACGAATATCTGGCGGGGCGATGTTGCTAAGAACTGGCAGCCATGGAACCGGGGTGGAACAGATGGTTCCAGAAATTATCCTCATGGAGGAATATAATTTGGAATCGACCAAGTGGACATGGGGGCTACGGAACCATACTGGGGCACAGTATTCTGCAGTGGAATAGCATAATGCCAGAGATGATGATCGTAGTGTGGAAGCACTCGCGCCCCATGAGGAGCTAGCCAGTCTTGCAATGATGTTATTACTCGCACCCACCTTTGCTGCAGTTTTTATGAGATGTTCGTGAAATGACAGAGTGCGATCGAGAGTAACGCCAAGATAGACTGGCTGGGCTTCATGCCGGATTCTCGTACCGCCAAGCTGCACATTAAGCTCACGCAAGGCCAAGGCATGGTGTAGATGGAAAACAGATGATACCGTTTTTGCAGTGCTAGGGATTAGTCGCCATTTTTTACAGTAATCAGATATCAGAGACATGTCTTTCGTGAGTGTTTCCTCGAGGATGTGGAACTTGGATGCCTGAGTTGCACAGCAGATGTCATCGGCCTAGATGAACTTTCTTGAAGAAGTTTCTGGGAGGTCATTGATGTAAATATTAAATAGCGTAGGAGCCAGAACAGAGCCCTGGGGGAGGCCACTTGAGACAAGTCTCCATCTGCTAGACTTGTCACCCAGATGCACCCGGAATCTTCTGTTTTGGAGAAGAAACAATATAGTGTTGGCCACCCATGGAGGCAGGCATCTTGAGATCTTGACTAGTAGACCACGGTGCCAGACCGTGTCATAGGCTGCTGTGAGATCAACAAAGACAGCACCCATCTTTAAATTCGTCTGGAATCCATTTTCAATGTAAGTTGAGAGGGCCAGGGCTTGTTCGCAGGTAAATCTTCCTGGGCAGAAATCAGCTTGGGTGGGTGATAGGAATTTCTCTGTAAGATGATAAATATGAGACAGAAGCAGCCTCTCAAGGAGTTTGTAACACACGGAGAGGAGAGAAATTGGTCTATAGCTGGTGGCCAGTGTTGGGTCTTTCTTTGGTTTCAAAACCACTATAATCTTCGCACGACGCCAATCTTTGAGCATAGACTCAGATTCCAAGATGTGGGACAGGAATGAAGCGAGCCACTTCTTTGCCGCGGAACCCAGGTTAAGAATGAGTTCTGGGGAGATGTTATCATAGCCTGGGTCCTTGTACATTGTAACATGTATGCTCTACCAGATGTGCCATGACGGAGTCCCTACCCACTGCCCGGAAAGTCCAGGCCATTGTTTCCATGAAAGTCTGAGCAGGTTGACTCCAGACCCTTCCCCATGCAGGTTGAGATATGGCAGGTCCCTCTTGACCTCTAGACCCCCGGACATGAGTGCCTCTCTAGACATGCCACTCTTCCTCCCTTTTTAAACAAAACCATAAATTACTGTGTATGGCTAACTTGAAAACTACCAACAAATATCCTGATTGCTCAGCTACCTCCCTTCCCCCTGCCCTAAGTGCCTTCAATCTACCTCTGGAAAAATATGCATTGTGAAGCTTGTGATCAAACCTTGTATGATCAAACCTTTTACTTGTGATCAAATAGTCTGTAGGTCAAAATGTGACTATGCATTGTGTTGCTCTGTGTTTGGGTTAACAATTACCTCAACCTTCCCCAGAATGCTGGGTTAGTGGGGGGGTGCCTCTTCCCAGGTGCATACTCTTTAGTTTGGAGAGAATGTGACAGGAGCCAGCCTGGGCTGCTATTCACTTAGTGACACGAGGGAGATTACTCAGGAACCAAACATGTGGCTGCAAGGTGATGCAATGTCTTTATTGATCAGAGAGCCAAGGCTTTTAAAGGGCAGACCCGGAAGTGGCAAGTCGGAAACAGAAATGGCTAGGAAAGGGGCAGAGAAAGGCAAAAATGGTTGGAAAGGTAGGAACTTCCTTATCAACTGTTGCAAGTGTTTTAACTGTAGGACTAATAATACCCTTCAGGCAGTGAGGGGCTTGAGGGTAGAAAGAAGATAGATGAAAGAAATGGAATGGGTGGGGATCTTTCGGGCAAAACAATGATTATGTAGATAAGCCATAGTATCAGGAATGCAGGGTGTTTTGTGAGCCCTGCGGAGCTCAACCACATCCTCACAATTTCCCGACACCCAAGCAATTGGTATATTTGCCTGCCTTTTCCCCCAATAAATGAGTTGCCCTACTGAGGCTCTCCCAGAGCTGACTGCTTGTCTCTCTGAGCACTTGCCCTCAACACGTGGAGCTACAAGGACTCCCAGGGGATCACTCTGGCCTCCATTGCCCAATGACCGGGGAGGTGGGGGGCCTGGAGCAACCTGTACCTACCCATGTCTTTGTATACTCAACCAGCAGCCTTGCCTTCATTATCACCATGTTTTTTATACCTTATTTTTCTTTTCCTTTTTAGTTTCACACATCTCTAATTTTTGCTTGAATGTCACAACTAGCTACTTAGAATGATAGGCCAGGAAGGAATGGTTTAGTATAATTGTATAAAATGTAATTTGAACTAAATTAAAGAATCCCCCCAAAATAATTGCATGGAGTGATTAGACATTAGCAAGTCTGATTCCCATCAACATTTACTACAACTTAACCATTTACAATCCTTACTGAAAGTTTTCCTGGTTCAGTATTATTAAGCTGTGTGTGAAGGCATTCACAATGTTATCATAGGAAATGTAGCATAGCTAGAACCTTAGTGATAAATAGGAGTTTTCTGAGTGTATCAATCAATATTCCTGTTCTTTAGAGTTGGTAGGCTAGAGTTCATGAGTTTTTGGTGCTTTGTCATCTGAAACTAAACTCAGTCTCACTTCTTAAAAATTTCCCTTCAACAAACATAGACCACAACAAATAACCTTTCTATAACCCAAGAGTAAATCTGGGTTATCCAGTTAAATATATCTCACCTCATAAATCTTTTGGTAAAGTATATATGTTTATATATACACCCTTATTTCAATTTCTTAATTAGACTCATTCAGCGTTTTAGGTCATATGATTATTAACCTTGATATTTCATTGTTGTTAGTTCATTCACTTCCCACTATGAAGTGTCTTTGAAACACTTTTTTTGTCCTTTAAAAAAATTTTCTTTTTAATTTTTTTATATTTATTTATTTTCCCTTTAGTTGTCCTTATTTTTTTGTTGTTGTAGTTGTAGTTATTATTGTTGTTGTTGTTGATGTCATCATTGTTGGATAGGACAGAGAGATGAGGAGAAGACAGAGAGGGGGAGAGAAAGACAGACACCTGCAGACCTGCTTCACCATCTGTGAAGTGACTCCCCTGCAGGTGGGGAGCTGGGGCTTCAACCAGGACCCTTACGACTGTCCTTGTGCTTCATGCCACATGTGCTTTACCTGCTGCACAACTGCTTGACTCCCTTTTTTGTCTTTTTGACTGGAACAGAAAGGCAGAGAGAGTTAAAGAGACCACAGAGAATAATCTTCCTTATGTGCTGGAGGCCAGATTCAAAACTGGGTTTTGCACATGGCAAAGCAACACATTCTTCAAGTGATATGTACCACTGACCCTGAAGCAGTTCTTCTTAAAGCATAAAATCTTGAATTAGAAAGATTATCTTCCTTGTATACCAAATAGCAGAATTTTAAATAAATATTTGAAGGAAAAACAAAAAAAAAACTATTTATCATCTAAATCAGTCTACATACATCTTACTGTGAATAGAAATAAAATCCAGATGAAAGTGGAGTGTAGTTAATGAGTTAAATAGAAAGGCTTGATGATCAAACCTAGGGAAATGTCATTAATTCAAATTCCTCCCCCTCTCAATCTGCCTTTTCTCCACTTTGCATATGCCATAAAGAAGGATTCACAAAAAAGAAGTTATGCAAGAAGAGTTAATTTCAGGGTACATTTGGGCAACCAGATCTACTGTGAGTCAGGCTGATGCAACCAAGTGGTTTGTGTTTACTGCACCAGACTGTAATTCTGTTATTTTGCTGCTGTCTTTCAAAGTGCTAAGTGTTTACAACTTGCCCTGGGCAAGTGAATCAGTACCTTCTACATGGAGGGCCATATCTGACTAAAATTTCACTCTTGTGTAACCAGATTATTGTTTCTGAATCAAACTGATAAATGATGCTATGCTTGCATATCAATATAATTCTGCATATTTTTGTAGGGATATTTATTTATTAGTGCACACTAAGCTACTTAGCCACCCTTCTGCAGTGGTATATTGCCATAGTAGAAGATACTGGTTCATTATTTCTGGTTCTTGTGACACTTATTTTTCTCAACCTTAAAGACTCATTTCCAATCATAACTAGAAATGGAATCAGAGAAGAATCATACACACAAGATGATATCTAGTTTTAATTTTAATGGCAACTACTATCTCATTGTAAAACTGTTTTTCTTAGGAATAATTCTTGAGTGCTTAGTTTTGGGATAAATCATTACCAAATAAATGCAATAATAAGTTTGTATTAATGTAGTAGGGTGGCATTTAGTACTACTATCAGATCTTGTTATTCTGACTTACAGTGCTGAATAAAAGAAGGAAAACAATCTCACTAATGATTCTAAGTTATGTAGCATCAAGTTTTGTGTAAACATATAAAACATAAACATTCACACAGGGCTTGCATTAGGGAAAATTAGTTCCCTGATAGATGTTCAATTGCTCAGTTGACTAGTATAGTGTTATGTGGTTAGACTTGGCAGGGGAAACCACTGCAGGTAATGTGTTGTTTTCGCCGGGCTGGCTTCATGGGCTGGTAACAGACGACCTGGGATTCATGGCTTGTTGTACGCAGTATCTCTTTATTCATGTAGGACGCAGCACAATCTAAGCTGAGCTAAGCTAAACTAACAACTACAAACAATATTGTCCTAATAAATATACTAGCCCAGTAGGGTGGGAACAGGAGAAAAGTGACTGGTGAAAATCAGGGTATGACAAGGAGAGAGGGTGGAGCAGGTGAGAATTCTACCACTAAACCACCAATGCCCTGGAGGGAAGGTGGTGCTTATTAACAGAGGTTATGTAAATAGAGTACAGTGTTATGTAAATAGAATAGTGTTAAGCAGGGGGGATTAAACTAACGAAACAGAAGGGGTTTTTAAAAGCATACCAACAGTAATGGAAAGTTAACCAATACCATGGTCATAGATCCACACACACACACTCTTACCTAAAATGAACATTTTACAAACATCAATTATGTGACAGACATTCAGAATCTCTCAGTGGGAATGCAAGAATGCTGCCCTCCAGGAAGTTATTTTCTAATGAAAGACATTCATTAATCAAAGAAAATGATAATTATAAATAGTGATTATAGCATGGAAGGAAATAAGACATGATATAAAACAATGAAAAGAGAATTGTGAGGAGAGAGGATGCTGAAGTTGAGTGGTCATCACAAACCTAAGAGGTAACATCTTAGCCAAGACAAAAGAAGAAGAGTCAGCCACAGGCATAGTGTAGGGTAGAGTATTACAAGCAGAGAGAACAGTGAGTACAAGACAAAGGTTGCCATTGTTGGAGGCACAGAAGAGAGATTAGGTAGGTTGGAATATAGAAGATTGGAAATACACAGCAATAACAAAACTGTAGAGGAGAATTGGTTACAGTAACTGAAGGTAAAGATTTTGAACAAGAATACTTTGTGATCTGGAAGCAGTTTATTCCAATTTCTGGAAAGAAACAAGGTTGTGAAAGCTGTAGGGGAGAAGAGAAAGAAGTCCTAAGATAACAATTGTAATCATCCAGTCAGGAGAGTGCTGGGATAGCCTGAAGGTGCTTCTTCCCGAGCTAGTGCTCTCTGGGTTGGAGAGAACTCAACTGGAGCCGATCTAGGCTGCTGCGTGGGAGAGGGATCAGGAACTCGTGCCGCACTAACTTCTCAGGAGATACACTCTGGAACTCTTGGAGCCGGAAAGCAATTTCCAAGTGTCTTTAATCAGAAGAGCAGCTGTTTTTATACTCTCCAAGTAGGGTGGAAACAGGATGTGACATAGAGAGGGTGGAGCCAAAAGTGACTGGTGGAAGATCAGGGTGTGACAAGGAGAGGATCAGGGTGTGACAAGGAGAGGGTGTGGAGCAGGTGAGAATTCTACCACTAAACCACCAATGCCCTGGAGGGAGTGTGGTGCTTTATGTAAATGTAAAAGTGATTTATGTAAATAGACCAAAGCTTTGAATGGATCAATCAATCCCTATATAGGCATATGGTTAAGCAGAAGCCAGGGGGAGCTGGCATACTATCCAACATCTCCCCCTTTCTTTTTAACTATTTGCCATAGTATCAGGAGTGCGGGGCACTTTGTGAGGCAGGGAGACTGATAAGAGGCACACTTTTTGGGGTTCTACTGTCCCTCCTTGCTCAACCTCTCTGTAGAGAGAGAGACTAACAGGATTGACACATCCCTCAGGCTCAAGCCCTTCCAAGCTCAACCATATCCTCACAATTCCCCAACATCTCCCTCTTACTTAATGGCTATATATAACTGGTTCAATGTCTGTAAAAGGCTTCATCTCTGTCAGGGGAATAGCAGTGTAGGGGTGAACAGAAACCTGTTGGGAAGAAAGCAGAATGATAGTGTGTAAGTGTCTTCAAAAAGAACTAGCACAAGACAGGGAGGGATAAGTAAGAGTAGCAAGAGACAAAGTGAACCTGATGGGTGGAGGAGTGGGGGCCTGATAAGTCAAGGTGCTAGAGGGGTGATCTGGCATTGCAAAATCCCGAGTCAGCTGGCAGAAAGTTCTATGAACTGCTACAGTCATTCTTCAAGAAGACCAGCACTATAATGGGAGTGTCCAGCAAGTTCTATAGAAGCATCAGTCCAATGTCAAAGGCCAGGAAATAAATGCCACACGTCTATCTTGATGGAGGAGGACAGCCACTGGAACTTTTCTTCTCTGTAGAGAGTGACCTGGAACCGCCAAAACATGATGGGCGAAACAGAAGCAGGAAGAGCAGACAACAATGGTTGAGAAAAAGGCAGTAGGAAAGTCTTGTCCTTTGGAGTCTGTGAATCAGGTTATCCAGATCGTGTCAGGTCACATCATGGGTTTCGGGGAATGGCTGTAATTGTGGGTGATGTCAGAGGTCAGGGGTCCAAGATGGATTTCTGGGGATTCTATATGAGCAGATGCTTCTTTATGCGAAGGCTTGTCATAGCTGTAGTCAATTACTTATGAAAAAACTTTGTAACAAATTAGAAGTTTACTACAATTGATAACTCAATGATTATAATTGGTTTAGGTATCTTTATAATTTCATGTAAATGTCATCTTATGTGACCTTATGTAGCAGTCTCTATATAGCAAAATTTTCATACCGAATTTAAGTCACATATATTGATTCTTAACTATTTTTACATTGGGTTTTTAAGCAAACTCAGGTTTCTAGAGTTAACACATTTTAGTGACAATTTTTTTTTTTTGGTACATTTACAATATCGGATTGATGCCAAATTTGTTGTGGATTAATTTCCACAAGACAGCTTACAGGACATTTTTGGAGGCCCTCCAAAAATGTCCTGTATAGAGGATTTGTATTTTAACTTAGGAGATGATGAATTGTCACATTGAATATTTAGAGTTTTACCTTAAACACTCAGTTACTTTAATGAATTGATTTTACCTCTTCTCGTAAGAATGTAGCTTCGAAGTTACAATTTAACCATTAAGTTAATGTTTACCAAATTTGAAACATGCATATTAAACATATAGTTTATAACACACAGGAGGAGAAAAACTTGTAAATAAGACATATCATTTCAATGCGAATTTAGATCTACTGTCATAGTTGAACCATCTTTACTCACACAGTTTAAGACTAAACATTTCATATTTATATCAAGACTTAAAAAAGAAATCAAAAAGGGGAATGAACAATTTTTGGATTGTTTCTGGACGTCTCCAGAAACCATGGCTGCGTCTAGCCATTTTATATAAAGTCAGTTAACTTTCAGAGTACTCTGAGCACAATGAGTCGTACAAAAATTTTGATCCCTCAACTCACTCAATTTTTTTTTCTCACTCACTCATAAAACACAACTGGCCAGTCATAGCATAAGACATTCGGGGGGGGGGGGGAAAGAGTTCTGTGAATCAGATTTTTTTTTTATTCTGCCATGCTGTATTATGGATCCTGGGGTGCATCCTGCAGCCAGTCCTCTTGCAGCCAGTCTTCTTGCAGTGTTTCTTGTTCTTCAGGGATATCAGCGCCATCATGTGGGTATTGCCGAACATGGTGGGCAGGAACCCAAACAGGCTTGGAGTAACTCTGTGGAAAAATGTATGTGAAACCCCTCCCCATAGTCAACAGGGGGTCAGGTCCTTTCCAAATTTTATCAAGGGGGTCTTTCCATTTGACTTTAATAGCTGGGAGGGTGGGTGGTGTTTGCCAATGAAGAATAATAGGTGGTTGGTCTGAGTTTTTGTAAATATTAAAGAGATTTAATGTAGTTAAGGCTTTTGCCAGCTGGATATTGGGGGGGTATATTTCCCCTTTTTCTTTATTTAATTGAGCCTTAAGAGTTTGATGGACCCTCTCAACAATGCCTTGTCCCTGTGGATTATACGGAATACCTGTAGTATGAGTAATGTTCCAGAGGGAACAAAAATCTTTAAATTGTTTGCTGGTAAAAGCATGTCCATTATCCGTTTTAATTTGAAGAGGTAAGCCCATTACAACAAAACAGGAGAGCATATGGCTTATAAGCTTTTTTGCGTTGTCTCCAGTCTGAACTGTAGCCCACATAAACTTAGAGAAGGTATCAATTGAGACGAACACATATTTTTGTTTGCCAACGTTGGGTATGTGGGTAACATCAATTTGCCAAAGAGCGTTGGCTTCTAAACCTCGAGGATTAACCCCCAGAGTTTGAATAGCAGATGTTTTGATTAGACCTGCACAGGAGGAACATGTAACAAGAATATGTTTTAACTGTGTCAGAGGAATATCAGGAAATCGAGCTCGAAGACCTTTAAGATTAACATGGGTTAGGGAATGAAAATCAGCAGGATCAGAGACAGAGGCTAAGAGAATTCCTGTGGAGGCAAGGTGGTCGGCTGCTGCATTCCCTTCGGCGAGGGGACCAGGAAGAGGACTGTGGGAACGTAGGTGCTGAACATACAGTGGTTGGGTTCGAGAACAGAGCATAGAGGCAATTTGAATTAAAAGAGGAGAAAGTGGGTTGTCATCAATTCTCACATAAGATTGAGCAAGCCATGGAAGTAAGTTAACAGTATACACACTGTCAGAAAAAAGGTTGAAGGCTTCTGGTACAGCTTTTAATGCAAGGATAACAGCATAAAGTTCTTTGTACTGAAGGGAATTATCAGGAAGCTCAGTAAAGAGAGGTTTAGGGTATTGCTGGTCTGGATAATATATAAAAGCAGCAGCTCCCTTTTTTCCACCATCAGTGAACACTGTAGGAGCAGAGGGGATGGGATCTCGAGAGAAAAGTTTAAGTACTAGAAGAGGCAACAGAGGTAAAGAAGCTATCAAATTATTAGAGGGAAAATGATTATCTAATTGTCCTGGAAAACCCATTAAATTTATGGCAAAATGAGAATGGTGGCGTATGAGCCATTCTGTATCTGTGAGAGAAAAGGGAAGAATGATTGAATCTGGCTCCCTTCCTAAGACCTGAACCGATCTGTTTCTTCCTTGGTGAACCATAAATGCTAAGGCATCAATCTCGGTAAGGAGTCTTGGAGCTCCGCCTACTGGTGTATGAAGCCATTTGAGAACGCCATGTTTCTGCCACAATGCCCCCACTACCGTGGGGGTGGAGTTAAAGATTAGAAGATTTACTGGAGAGGAGGGGGAGAACCGAATGAGGTGCATATCCTGGAGAGCCTGGTTAACTTTTTCCAGTGCCAAGGAGGCTTCAGGGGTTAACATACGCTTTGAGGAGGGCTGTTTGTTTCCTTTTAACAGATCGAACAGTGGTTGCAGGCAGCTCAGATAAAGATACTGCCTAAGCCAATTCAAATTTCCAAGAAAACTTTGAAAAGAAGCAAGAGTGAGAGTAAAAGGAAAAGTAACACAAGGTTTTAAAGGACGAATATGTGTTAGGGAAATCTCTGAGCCTAAGAAAGATATTGGAGGAATTAGCTGTGTTTTCTCAGGAGCTACATTAAGTTCACTTCTCTTTAAGGCAGGGATTAGAAAATCACGTAGGGCGGAGAGATCTGTATCTAATTCTCCCCATATTAACACGTCATCCATATAATGAAAAACCTTAAAGCCCTTATGAATATATGGAAAAAGGGCAGATTTAACAGCCTCTTGACAAATAGTAGGACTATTAGCCATGCCCTGGGGCAGTACCACCCATTCAAACCTATCGGCAGGGCTGGCATTATTAATAGAAGGAACAGAGTAAGCAAAACATTTACAATCTTGTGGATGTAAGGGAATAGAGAAAAAACAATCCTGTATATCAATATCTATGATTGGAATTCCTGTGGGAATTGCAGAAGCAAGAGGCAAACCCCTTTGGGGGGAGCCCCAAACCTGCATGGTTTTATTAACTGCACGAAGATCTTGGAGGAGGCGCCATTTTCCTGAGTGCTTTTTAATCACAAAGACTGGAGTATTCCATGGGCTCCGAGAATGACAAACGTGTCCCAAAGATAACTGCTCTTGGACGAGTTCTTTTAAAATTTCTAGCTTCTCCCTAGGCAAAGGCCACTGTTCCACCCAGACAGGCTCATTAGAAAGCCAATCTAAGTGGGGAGTTCTGTTACGAACAGTGGCAGTTAGTATTGGGGGTGCTGGTTGGGTCTAGCAGTCTCACAGGAGTGAGTGTGGTGTCCTGCAGAGGTGTCTGAGGAAATCACTACATCTAAAGATTCCAGCAAGTCTCTTCCCAATAAATTGGTGCTTATATCATCTATTAAAGGCTGAAAGCGTCCGGTAGTCCCTTCTGGATCTTCCGACACAAGGGAATCTCATGTGCGGAATGCCTGAGTCAATCCTCCAACACCATGTAAGCATGGTCCTGGGAGGAGTTCCCAACTCTGGGGAACCTCTGCTTGTCTTAATATTGTCTTATCTGCTCCCGTGTCAATCAAACACTTAAAAGGAATATTACCAATCTTTACTGTCATACTTGAGTGACCCCTTTCTAAAACAGGGGTGGTCCATAAAATCTCAGGCTCCAAATTCGAGCTGTTCTCTTGCTCCAGCTGGTTATTTCTATGCTGGAAGTTCCCACGTACCGCGGGTTCCTCCTTCTGCTCACCCTCTGTTATTGTTACTTGGCGTGGTGGGTGTAGTGATGGATTGGGTCCCAAGCTGGGCTTCTGTTTGTGGAAGAAGGGAACAGCACCAAGCGGGCGACCTGCTTCCTTCCCTCTTGGGGGCGGGACTAAGGGAAGCCCCACACCTAGTTTAAATCCCTGTTTACATTTGGCAGAGGCATGCCGTTCCTGTGGAACCTTGACCAACAATCTCTCCTCCAGTGAAATCCTTTCTGGCATCTGGGACAAGGCATTCGTGGTCTCTGATTCCCTGTCTGGAGGCGGGGTTGCCCTGACTGGAGGCGGGATTGCCCTGACTGGAGGTGGGGTCGTGGTCTATTTTCTGGACATTGGTTACGCCAATGCCCTTGGCGACCACATTGAAAGCAAGCCCCTTTTTGCTTATGTAAGGTAGCTGCATAGGCCTGTAACATAGGTCCTTGAAAAGAGCTTTATCTGAGATCCTGTGTAGGTATAATCCAAGTATCTGGGTGTTCGTTTTTAAGAGTGATACAGGTGTGTCGAAAATGTGGAAGCATTCCATCCCAGACTATGGATCGCAGGAGGAGAAAACGAGCGTCAGTATTATAAATCTTCCTTTCCAAACTCGACTGGACCCTGGCAATGAATTTAGCGAGGGATTCATCAGGTTCTTGTTGAAGGGAGAGAATGGGGGCTGAGGCCACTCCCATAGGTGGTGTTAATCGCTCCCATGCTTTTAATGCACACAGGTGTACCTGATCAAAATACCCCGGTGGAAACTTGGCTTCCGCCTGTTGAATCCATGTTTCTAATTGGCCTGTTCCAAACAATGCATCAAAATTCCCCTCTGGCTGATTTTGAATATTTTTCCATGATTGTTGTAAACATTCATCGCGAAAGAATGCTTCCCATTGCAGGAAGAGGGGGCCTGGGAGCGTAGCGCGAGTTACATCCCTCCAATCTTGGGGGGTATTAAGGTACTGAAGCAGGCCTTGTAAAATGGACCTGGTCCATGGGACATGAATACCGTCATCCTTGATAGCCTGGCGTAGTTCCTTCAGGTCTGTGGCGGAATATGGATACCAGGCCTGAGGTTTTTGTCTATTGGGGGCAACATTGACGGGAAATGTGTGGACTTGCTCTGATAAGTGTGTAGCGGTAGGAGGAGTCACCGAAGTGGAAACTTCTGGACAAGTGGTTTTGGAGGCTACAGGAGAATTCAGACATGTGTCTGTCAAAATGGGGGTGGGCAAAAAAGCAGCCATGGAGGCAGCAGGAGGTTCTGGACACATGTCTGCCAAAATGGGGATGGCCGAAGAAGTGGCTGTGGAGTCCAAAGCAGAATTTGGACATGTGTCTGCCAAAATAGGGGCCTCAGGGCAAGATGCAGAGGAATTAGGGTGGGTCAGGATCACGACAGGCCTTTGCTTCTTTTTGTTTTTAAGGTGCTGGTTAAGTTCTATGATTACTTCCTTTATCTCTTGGACCTCAGCCTCTAGGTCCTTAAGCCTTTTGAGAGGTTGCCCTATATATCCCTTAAAAGCTGCTATGATGATCAACAGGATATAAGGTGTAGCCTCAAGAAAAATGTCCCAGATATATAAAAATTGTATACTGGAAAAAGAATGCAGAATTTGGAAAAGATTTTCCATGGTGGAGAGATCTCGGGAAAACAATAAGAAAGAAAAAAAATCACAGTGCCTTAACACAATATTGCAGATACCCAAAAGGTGTGTACTTATCTAGGATGTCTTCTTGTAAATCTGCTGCTTACATGTCCCTGTTCCAGGCGCCAGATGCTGAGATAGCCTGAAGGTGCTTCTTCCCGAGCTAGTGCTCTCTGGGTTGGAGAGAACTCAACTGGAGCCAATCTAGGCTGCTGTGTGGGAGAGGGATCAGGAACTCGTGCCGCACTAACTTCTCAGGAGATACACTCTGGAACTCTCGGAGCCGGAAAGCAATTTCCAAGTGTCTTTAATCAGAAGAGCAGCTGTTTTTATACTCTCCAAGTAGGGTGGAAACAGGATGTGACATAGAGATGGTGGAGCGAAAAGTGACTGGTGGAAGATCAGGGTGTGACAAGGAGAGGATCAGGGTGTGACAAGGAGAGGGCGTGGAGCAGGTGAGAATTCTACCACTAAACCACCAATGCCCTGGAGGGAGTGTGGTGCTTTATGTAAATGTAAAAGTGATTTATGTAAATAGACCAAAGCTTTGAATGGATCAATCAATCCCTATATAGGCATATGGTTAAGCAGAAGCCAGGGGGAGCTGGCATACTATACAACAGGAGAGGTGATAAATGGAGATGAGATGGAGAGCAATAGACATATACAGAATATGGAGAACTAAAGTCTCAGTTGTTTATAAAATGTGAAGGAAGAGGGAAAGGTAAGAGATGAAGATGACTCTTAATTATGCTGTGGTCTTTAGAGTAATTTCAGCTGAGAAGTGCAGAAATTGACTTTTTCCTTACAGAAGGAAAACTGTCTGCACATAACTGTCATACAGTACTTAGTTATAACATCTTAGGTCAGGCACAAACTTCTGACCCATCTTAACAGAGCTCTGCTATCTCTATCTCTATAACCAATGGAGATCCTTTGTTTTCGTTGGTGCAGGTTTGCACCTCCTAGTAGCAAAACCTGTCATGGTGAGAAGGGTGGACTCAAGTCAAATAGAACACTTGGCATCCCTCACCATTATCCTGTAATCTCCAGGTAATCTTCACAATAGCATTCTTTCTGTAGTTTTTCTTTGTACCTTAATGTCAGCACAACAATGTCAAAGTCCAGTGCAGGGAAGGGGCAGCCCAAGGGGCCACTGCTAGAGGGCAGCATGGAGCTGTGCACAACCATATAAACCTCTGAGACCATCAGCCTTTCCTGAGGGAGCTTGTAGACCAACCTGTTGTCTGGATGAGGAGAATGACTGCTGCTGAAGACATAAAGGAAGGAAAATGTTCAGCTCAACCAACATACCAAGAAGAGCATGGGATGTTGTTGCAGTCACAAGCTCTGAATGAAACTCTCCAAACAACAGATTGCTAAGAAATCTGGAGTGCTTTGTGCCTACCACTGATGATGCTTTATGTATATAGTTTCATTAAAGCTTTACATGAACCTAGTAAACTATCCCCTGGTTTGTATACCTATTTTGCATATGAAATATTTGAGATTTAGTTTTCTCAACAGAAGTCTGTTATACCACAAACTCTCCCTTAAGGCTGCTATAATCTTCTTATTATCTTCCCATCATTATGTAGGACACTCTGTAATTTAAATAAAGAATTACATAAGACTTGGCTCTTGCCTTTGAAATATACAAACTTTAAGGGAAGAGGACAACAAAAAATAATACAAACACATATATAATATACATATATAGTATACTGATGTATTAAAAGAAGTAAATATTCAGAATTCTCCAATGTCAAGTGTTTTTCACCTACACTACACAACTTCTAAAAACTAAATCACAAAATTTAATTTAAAAAGGTTGGATAAGAGATAGAGAGGGGTAATCATACTTTCATTCATTCCTCATTCTCAAAGTAATTAATGAGTATCTTTGATTAGGACAGATACAATATACCATACTGATACATAGCTAGTATGATCTAGTTTTGGGTGGTTAAAATGGGTACTAGCAAATAAACAATAATAATAATAAACTAAATGTGGGCTTACAGTTATATGTAACCTAGAGTGGTTTCACTAGTGATTTTTTCTTGTCCTTGGCGATCTCAACTCTTAGACGATCCTTCCTAGCCGACTGAATCCACATGGATCCCAGTCACTTTCAAAGCCAGCAACAAGCAGTCATCAAGCTCAACCTAACGCTGTTGACTGGCTACGGAAGAAGGGCAAACGCTAGAAGAAGAAGAAGTCCCCAAACTTTTTTTTTTTTTTTACTTTATTTTTAGCAAACTTTACTGGATAAACATAGTTGACATATATAACCATAAAACTTAAAGATATATATTCTGTATATATACATGTACTCTGAAATATTCATATCTATAGATTTAATTAGCATCCATTATTTCTCATAAATAAAATACAAAAGAAAATTTTTTTTCTTGTGATAAGAATTCCTATGAGAACTACCACTAGTCACTTCCATAAAGAACAGCATCTTGTGGGCACTCTCAGAACCTTGCCTCTACCATAAAGCAATGACAATAGTGAGAGATCCAGTTTTTAAAGGGAGGCTGAGGGCATCCTGCCCTTCCACTTGAAAAACACTAGTCCTGAAATGAGTGCAGCCTGCAGTGTTCCTCAGATGTGATCATGAGCTATAAGCTCAGCCCAATAGGGACTTAGAGGTTACACGGTTCTGGCACTAAATATAAATATGTATTTACATATGGGCCCTGGAGCTGGTGGATGGAGGTAAATAGTTAATTTTAGCCACATTTTTCCTCTCATATTAATTTAATATTGATTTATATTACTACAAATTAATAGGAGTATACATAAGCACCATTCCCACCACCAAAAGACTGTGTGCCATCCCACCCACCACCCCCACCTCTGCCTCCCCAGGAGGCCGAATATCCATCCTCACCCCAGGGTTTTTACTTTGGTGCCCTACTCCAGATTTAGTCTCACAATTTTTTTTTTTTTAATAATGGGAGATACTCCCTTCCCTAATTCAAATTTCTAGCCATTTTCTCCACTCTGACACCATTCTCTCAGATAATATTCTCATCCAACCCTAGGCTAGCTACCAAACTCAAGCAAAACTACTATAGTTGTATGCCCCCAGGAACACATCTAAAATGGTTCTCCTAGCTTTCTTCTACCCTAAAATCCCTAATCTCATCTGCTCTAATCCTACTTTTTGGTTCCTGTTCATTAACTATTTTGTCTCAACTTAGGTCATGCCACCTTCCAGACAACAGGCTGCAGATGCTACCATGACTCCACCCTGACTTTTCTGGGCAGAAGACCTCACCAATTTGTCCTGGACCCTGGCATTTCCAGTGCTTTAGTCCACTATGGAAAGATAGAAAAAGGTTGGGGATGTGTATCAACCTGCCAACGCCCATGCTCAGCAGAGAAGCAGCTACAGAAGCCAGAACTCCTACCTTCTGCTCCCCATAAACAACCTTGATCCACATTCCCAGTGGGGGAAAAGTGATAGGATGAAGGTAAGAGAGCTCTGAACTCCAGCTCCATCACCATCCAGAGAGAGAGAAGGAAAAGGAAAGGGGCATATGGAGGTAGTTATGATGTCATGAGTGGTTTAGAGAGAAAGAGAGGATTGAATCAGGAAACTAAGGGGCAACTTTGTATAAATGTGGACAGATAGTTATAGAGAAGATGGTTGGCCCATGTCTACAACTTTAGGGGAACTGTGGTGGATGGCAGTGAGGAGAGTGAAGATTCAAAACTCTGGTGGTGGGAATGGTGTGGATTCAATCCCCTGTCAACATATAATTCTGTAATATAAAAATATAAATAAAAAGAATTTAAAAGAATCTAAGTTGGAAGTAAGTGGCAAAGAGAAAAAAAATTCCTAGGAGATAAATATTGTAGTGATGCTTATATCATACAGAACAATATTAAATATAATTATATTGTATAGTACATACCTTGTATTTCCTTTTTAATTTTTTTTATATTTATTTATTTAGTTTCCCTTTTGTTGCCTTTTTAAATTGTTTTTGCAGTTATTATTGTTGGGTTTTTTTTTTATTTAAAATATCTATTTGTTCCCTGTTGTTGCCCTTGTTGTTTTATTGTTGTCATTGTTGCTAGATAGGACAGAGAGAAATGGAGAGAGAAGGGGAAGACAGAGAGGAGGAGAGAAAGATAGATACCTGTAGACCTGCTTCACCACCTGTGAAGCGACTCCCCTGCAGGTGGGGAGCCAGGGGCTGGAACCAGAATCTGCATGCCTGTCCTTGCACTTTGCGCCATGTGTGCTTAACCCACTGTGCTACCACCTGACTCCCTCCTTTTTTTCTATTTTTTTCTTTATTGGGAGGTTAATAGTATACAGTTGAAAGTAAAATACAGTAGTTCGTACATGTGTAATATGTACCGGTTTCCCACATAACACCTACTCCCTCATTAGGTCCTCCTGTGCCATCATGTTCCAGGACCTGAACACCCCTCCCCCACACCTGAGTCCTTTTTTTTTTTTTTTTTGGTGCAATACACTAAATTCAGTCCAAGTTCTGCTCTGTGTTTTTCCTTCTGTTCTCATTTTTCAACTTCTGTCTGAGTGGGATCATCCCATATTTATCCTTGTCTTCTGGCTTATCTCACCCAATAAGATTCTTCAAGCTTCTTCCAAGATGAGGTCAAGAATGTGAAATAATCACTATTTTTTAATAGCTCTCTCATCAAACCACACAGCTCCTCTACCTAGCTCTTATCGGGACTTTGCTTCCTGCTTCATTCTACACTGGGACTGTTCTCCAAGAGATCTTACTCTCATCAGTTCTCAAGCCTATTCTTAAATTCTTTCAGATATGCAAAAAATATGAACATTCTCAGCTTTCTCTGGTTTAACCTTAGAATATTTCTCCCCTTGTGCTCATTTGTTCTTTGCTCTCAGACACAATAAGGAATCTCTTATCCCTATAGGCATTTCATGATAAGGGTGATTGGTACTTGAGATAAAGTTTGTATGGGCAATTCAAGTATTCATGTACACATGCCTGCATTCCACCCTGATTCCACAATTGTGTATTGATTGCCTACTATTTTCTGAGCCTTGCAGTTGGCTCAGAACCACCACAGAGCAAACTAGGAAATTAGGAAGGAGTAGGTCAGGTAGACACAACATAACTGGAGAAGTGGGGTGTCTTGATATGAGAAGAGACCAGAGAAGTGGAGCTCCTACCTGCATGGCCTCCAGGTTAACATTTTTTGAGCCAAGATGGGAGGAAACAAAGTGAGAAGCAGATTAGAGGAGCCCAGAGTAGGAATGGAAAGGGCAGTTAAAAGCTGGTGCAGCAAGCTGGGCTAGAAATGCTAGCTGCCTATGGATAGAGTCCAGGTGTACAGTGGTGGGAAATTACCTAGGTTGGGGGATAGAATGTCTTGCAGACACCTATCATGAGGAGTCTTATGTGTCAACAACTGTGCAGTAAACCGTTAATCCACCAAAGTGTGTATATGGGGAAGTGGGGTGTTAGGGTGGGACTCTCCACTAATTGGATACTAAGTTCTCTTCAACCTCTACAGTCCTTGGGATATGTGCTTTCTCACAAGTGCCTCAAGGCTTTGGCCTAGTCTCCCTCCCCTAATTTATCTCATGCAGAGAGCTTCATGCCCCACACTGTACGCTATGCTCTAGATGACATGAACTACTCTCTGTTCCCTGAATTTATGGTACATTCTCCCCTCCAGGCCTTTGCTCAAGCTGTTCTCTCATCCTGCATAGCCCTCATCTCACCTCAATCTGTTCCTGTGTTAATTTTTTTTGATAAAGGTTACTGCTATCCACACAGATAGAATCTAATCTCCAAAATTTATGTTTATGACTTTATTATTTCACTGTTACAGTATAACTTTGATTTCAGTTATTTCATTCCTGTTGTCTCCTCAGTTGTGACTCTTGTAGGAGAGAGAGCATGTTTGATTTCTATTTTTACTCTCCTTTTCAAACTCATACTACCTTGCACAGTGGGACATTTTAGTGGGTATTAAATGCTTGTTGTATCAAATCAAAAGACATCCAGTTCAATTGAGTTCGGTCTAATTCTTGTGTATTTGTTATGCAAATACATTTAGAGTGTAAAACTCTCAAGCTTAGGTGCCTATACTATGTTTCTTTGTATGTTCTACAATAGTTCACAAAGTAAGTAGTCAGCAAATATCTGTGTTTTTTTTTTTAATTTAAAGGTACTCCTGCATTTAAAAGTAAGTATAAATTGACCTTGGACCCATATTTCTTTCTGTTTTACAAATACTGGCAGCTGTCCTATGTTAATTATAGTATGATTATATTTGAATTCAGTTACAGTTGCTGCACTTAAATGGCCAGAAAATACAGGATGGACTCTTTTAAAATACTTTACTATTTATTTAACAGTTTTTTATAAAATTATAACATTTCAGAGTAATAATTTCACACCCACTCATGTTGTATGTCACCACACTCTCCACCAAAGTCCTGTACCCAACCCCAGATATCCACCACCATTCTCATGCAGTATGAGAAATAACTTGATTGTATTTTTTGCAAGACCATTTGATTTAGTCATCTCTGTTCCACACATGGGTGACTCATAGGTAGTTGCCCTTCACTTCTTTAGTTGTACCTTATCAAAATTTGTTGTCCTCACAGTCAAGAGTTTTACAAATAAATCACATATTACTTCTTAGTTGGAGTTTCTTGTGAAGATAGTCTATTTTTTGTTATGGTAAACTCTGCACAGTATGAAATTTACCATTTTTCTCTTTTAAAATATATTATTTATTTTATTTTAATGAAAGAAAAGAGACAGGAGAGACATATAGAAAAGATCAGAGCAGTACTCAGCTCTGGTTTATGGTGGTGCTGGGGATTGAACCTGATACTTCAGAGCTTCAAGCATGAAAGTCTTTTTCAATTATTTTCTTTTTTAGTATTATTTATTTGTAAAAAGGAAACACTGACAAAACCATAGGATAAGAGGGGTACAACTCCACACAATTCCAGTGATCATAACTACGTATCCCATCCCCTCCCTTGATAGCTTTTCTATTCTTTAACCCTCTGGGAGTATGGACCCAGGGTCATTGTGGATGCAGAAGGTGGAAGGTCTGGCTTCTGTAATTGCTTCACCACTGAACATGGGCATTGACAGGTTGATCCATACTCCCAGCCTGTCTCTCTCTTTCCCTAGTGGGGCACCGGAGCTCTAGTACACTTTAGTGAGGTTGTCTGTCCAGAGAAGTCTGGTTGGCATTATGCTATCTAGCATCTGGAACCTGGTGGATGAAAGACTTGTATACTGAAAACTATGAGTCACTATTCAAGGAAATAGAAAATGATACCATGCCAGGCTAGTGTGGGGTTTCCTCTTCCCACACGCATACCCTCTGAGTTGGAGAGAACTCAACTGGAGCCAGCGTGGGCTGCTATTCACTCAGCAACATGAGAGAGAGGACTCAGGAACCAAACACGTGGAGATGAGGCAATGCAATATCTTTATAGATCAGAGAGCCAAAGCTTTTAAAGGGCGACCCTGAAGTGGCAAGTCAGAAACGGAAATGGCTAAGAACGGGGTGGAGAAAGGCTAGAAAGGTAGGAACTTCCTTAGCAACTGTTGTGAGGGTTTTAACTGGTGGGATTAATAATACCCTGGAGGCAGGGAGGGTCTTGAAGGTAGAAAGAAGATAGGCCAAAGGAATGGAATAGGTGGGGATCTTTCAGGCAAAACAATGATTACATAATCTATCTACATAGATAGGCCATAGTATCAGGAATGCTTTGTGTAGTATCGGGGTGCTTTGTGAGCCCTGCTAAGCTCAACCACATTCACATAATTTTCCAAAAATACTAAGAAATGGAAAGACATCCCATGCTCATGGACTGGAAGAATTAATATCAAAATGAGTATTCTCCCCAGAGTCATATACAGATTTAATGTGACACCCATCAAAGTTCCACCAAAGTTCTTTAAGAGATTAGAACAAAAACTACAATCATTTATCTGGAACCAGAAAACTCCTAGAATCACCAAAACAATCTCAAGGAAAAGAAATAAATAGAGGGATCACACACCCAGATATCAAACTATATTATAATACCATCATCATCAAAACAGCCTGGTACTGGAACAGAAATTTACCATTTTATCCATTGTTTCATGTAGTTCAGTGACATAAAACACATTTACATTGATTTTTCAATCATCACTACCTTCTATCTCTATAAATTTTATCTTATCCAAAAATAAAATTCTGCTCAGTCATATTCATCCCATTATATCAAGCAATATGATAGTACATACATTTAAAAGATGTAAGTTCTTTTATCATCCACTCCAAACCTACTTTCTATTGTTAACCCCTTACTGTTTATCTTCTTAGGTTTTGTATACATGAAACACAGAGGTCCACAAAAATGTATTTCATAAAAATTGAATTTTAGCATTATGTTATACATGTTTGCATTTAACCAGATGTCATTGACATTTCTCCCATGTTCTGACCTATGGCTGCTATCCATTCCCTTTACTCGATACTGAGTATGCTATTAGGTTGTATATATCATATTTTACTTAACTCTTGTTATAATGATGATTCTTTTAAAAGACAGTATTATAATAAAAGTCCTGGTACACTTGGGCAAACATTAATTTAAAGACACATTTCTAAAGGTTAGCATTCTAAATATTAAGGTTTGCACATAGGGAAAATGACCACAGATACTGTGTATTATATTACTCTTCACAAATGTTTAACTGCTCATTTCCCAGCCAGCCATTTGTTGGGGAAAAGGGCTCAATAACTAGCAGCCATTAATGACTCACATATTAGTGGGAGTTTGCTAGAAGTCACTTTCCTTGTTGATAGAACTCTAGATATTCTCTGAGGGGTTAATAGAAAGGAAAGAAAGCCTCCAAAGAAGTGGTTAATTCATAAATCATGATGAGATGATTTACTTTGGAAAGATGAGAGATAATCATAAGTTTATATGTGAATTTTATTCTTCACTTTGCACAATAAGGAAATAGATGTGTGGCTTTCTTTCTTAATCTAATTCCTTCTCACATTCCAACCATCCACATGGAAATTCTAAGCTCCAAGCTTAATTAACAACAACAAGCTAAACATCAGTATTCATTAATGGGGAGTGAGTTGTGCCATGGATATGCATAACTTTCAATTTCAGTCAATTAATATTTTTCTTTTTAAAAATATTTGTATTTATTTATTATTGAACAGAGACAGAGATAAATTAAGAGGGGAGGGAAAGAGACAGCTGCAGCCCTGCTTCACAGCTTGTGAAGCTTTCCCCTCCTGCAGGTGGGGACCTGGAGCTTGAACCTGGGGCCCTCATGCACTGTAATGTGATGGAATAGCCAAGTGTGCCACTGTATGGCCCAATTAATATTTTTCTAAATATTCAGAGTGCCTGTGGTAAAGAGTAGTTTCACTGAGAATTGGCCTTGAACTTTTAAAGCAGTATTTTGTTGCCAGAGTCACTGATCAGCTCTGATTTACGGTGGTTCAAGGGGACTTGAACACGTCTCTGATATCTGACTACTATAAAAAATGGCGACTAAGCCCTAGCACTGCAAAAACGGTATCATCTGTTTTCCATCTACACCATGCCTCGGCCTCGCGTGAGCTTAATGTGCAGCTTGGCGATACGAGAATCCGGCATGAAGCCCAGCCAGTCTATCTTGGCGTTACTCTCGATCGCACTCTGTCATTTCACGAACATCTCATAAAAACTGCAGCAAAGGTGGGCGCGAGTAATAACATCATTGCAAGACTGGCCAGCTCCTCATGGGGCACGAGTGCTTCCACACTACGATCATCATCTCTGGCATTATGCTATTCCACTGCAGAATACTGTGCCCCAGTATGGTTCCGTAGCCCCCATGTCCACTTGGTCGATTCCAAATTATATTCCTCCATGAGGATAATTTCTGGAACCATCCGTTCCACCCCGGTTCCATGGCTGCCAGTTCTTAGCAACATCGCCCCACCAGATATTCGTTGGGATGCGGCATCATCTAAGTTCACTTCCCACGTCTATGCTCAACCAGACCTGCCAATATACGTGGATATCTTCGCCCACCCTGTTCAACGCTTACGTCCCCTGGTCCCCTACGCCTACACTGAACTTCTCCGTTCCAGACTCTTGGAAACAGAGTTGGCAGTCAGCTGAGGTAAAGAACAAACACCTCATCACAGACCCCTGCAAGTGTCAACCCGGCTTTGACCTAGCACGTTATGATTGGGCCCTCCTCAATCGCTATCGAACAGGCCATGGCCGGTGCGCTGCTATGTTCCATCGCTGGGGAGCCAGAGATGACCCGAACTGCCCCTGCGGCTACAGACAGACTATGACCCACATAGTCAACTACTGCCTCCTCTCCAGATTCAAAAGAGGTCTCGAAACTTTACATCAGGCTCAACCTGACACTGTTGACTGGCTACGGAAGAAGGGCAAACTAGAAGAAGAAGGGAACTGACCCTGGGACTTTGGAGCCTCAGGCACAAGAGTCTCTTTGCATAACCATTATGCTTATGCTATGCATCCCTGCCCTCAAGCAGTATTACCTGCCTTAGCAAAACTCTAAAGCAGAGCTCCCAACATTTTGGGTAAAGAATAATTATGCTATGCTACTCCCTTTACATGCTCATAATCTCTCTCTTTTTCGCATACACACACACACATACACACGGACAGGCACACACATACGCACACACACACACTTGTGTGTGTATGCTCCCACTGAAATGAACTGGGCAGTGCTTGTAGTAATGCATAGCTCTATGGTATTTGCATAGCATATGCCTGTATCCATTAAAAAAGTATGGTATTTATTTAGAGTTCCACAAGAATTAATGGTTTTTGATTTGGGAGAAAAATTAATGAAATTAAAACCTTGGGAGACAGTTGAGTTTTACAAACAGAGGACCATGCTACCTTCTACCAGAAATTATTTAAAAAATTTTCTATAATAGACTCATATGAAATTCATTCATTAGAAAGTCCATCATATATTCAAGAATAAAACCAGATTGCTGAGCTGGAGATTTTATAAGTGAATAAAATGTTGAATAGCGGAAAAACATTAATGTTTTTCTTGATATATTTCATGGCAGCTTTCCATAGCAACTTTATGAAAGGGGTCTCTTATGTGAGAGCCAAACCTGTCTGAAAAGATATGATTTGCTTAAATACAGTTTTTTTTTCATAAATCCAGCTTTTAAAGGTAAACATCTCTAATCTTACCCTCCTCATTACTAAATCAAGGAAAGAAACTAGAGAAAATTTATTCAGTAGCCATGACTCTAGATGTTTAAAATGTCAACAGAAGCAGCTCCAGGAAGTGGTACAGAACCCCATTGCTCTGGATTGCCTTTTCATTAAAGTCAAGAAAGGAGTTAACAAAGCCCTTCCTATAATGCCATAGCTCTTCCTATAGAGCCAGGACATAAAACTGGACCATGCACATTGCAAGGCACAAATCTCTCCTTGCAATCTTTTGCTTCAACCCCTTTGGTCTAACTTAGATAAAACAGTAATCACCTTGGTGTTTGTGTGATCTTGATTGCTCAATCTGGCCTTCTGTTTTCTTTTTTGAAACATGAGGAACCTGAGTAATAAAATATTCTCTAGAAACCAGGTGATTACAATCATCCACATGGAAATTCTGGGCTGTAAACTAAACCAGTATTTATCAGTGGGGAATGAATTGCACCATGGATACACATAACTTTCAACTTCAGTCGATTAATATTTTTCTAAACATTCAGAGTATCTGTGGTAAAGAGTAGTCTGTTTGAGAATTGGTCTTGAACTTCTCTTTTTTTTTTTTTTTTTCAAGCAGTATTTTTTTTTTTTTTTTTTTTTTTATCCAGAGCCATTGCTCAGGTCGGGTTTATGGTGGTTCAAGGGGATTGAACCTAGAACTTTGGAGCCTCAGGCATAAGAGTCTCTTTGCATGACCATTATGCTTATGCTATCTACCCCTGCCCTCAAGCAGTATTTATATCAAGCAGGTGATTAGTAGGGCATAGGGAGTTTTATCTAAGCCTTCTTGGAGCCTTTATAAACTATCCCCATCCTTTCTTCCATTTCCTTATCCTAGAAACTAGTGATGATCTCTGCTTTGGGTGGAAAGATTAAAGGTAACAGAACTGGAGTTTGAACCCAGAGGGGTCTTATTTCAGTATGTAGTAGTCCTCTCTTTTTTTATGCCTTTTAGAGCTTAGATGAAGATCATTATTATTTATTTTTTTTTACTGAAATGCATTTGTAGTTATCAAAATTATGAATGTGTTCTACTTAAGTGATTTATACATTTTAGAATCTACTTGTCGATTTCTAATAAAAATCTTGCTGACAAATTTTGGAATTACATAGAATCTGTAGATCAGTCTTGGGGTTTAGTCAGCATTATAACATTGACCATTCTGATACCCATAGTACACTCTATTTTCTAAGGTCTTTAGTTCAGTACTATTTTACAATTTTCATGGTAGAATTTTCGTATGTCAGTTAATTTTTAGGCATTTGGCATTCTTGAATGCTACTGTATATGGCAAAATAAGTTAAACTTATTTTGGACTGTATGTTAGTAGTTCATATAAATGCAATTAATTCTTACATATTAGTTTTCTTTTCTATTATACTATACTAGTAATCAATTAATAGCATGAGAAACTTTCAACAAAGTGAGCTTAGTAAGTAGACTTATGCTCCTGCTTCTAGAGGTGCTCATGTCTTAATCCTATGACTATGTTAGGTTATATGGTAAAAAGAAATTGAGGTTGTAGAGGAAATTAAGATTGCCAGTAATTTGACTTTAATTGATGAAGATTACCATAGTGGATTAAGAGTAATAAAAATAGAATTTAAAAGTTCAATAGGAACAGCAAAGAGGAAAGTTAGAGGTGTACATGTGGAAGAAAGATTAGAGAATTAAATGCAGTCTTCTAGATTGTAACATAGAAGATGATGCTATAAGTCAAGAAATATAAGCAGCTTCTAGAAATTTGGGGGGGGGGAAGAAAACAAGGAAACAGATTCTCCTCTAAACACTATGCCTGCCCTGCCCTGCCCCCTACAAAAACAAAACATATTCTTGACAGCACTTTGATTTTATCCCATTAAGCCTCTAAATTGTATTGGTTTAGGGGTAGGAGAGATAGCTTAATAATTATGCAAAGAAAGTCTCAGGTCTGAGGCTCCAAAGTCCCAGGTTCAATCCCTTTCCACCACCACAAGCCAGGGCTGATCAGTGTGCTGGTGAAACAAACAAACAAACAAACAAACAGATAATAATGGCTTAAGTCACTGTTTATTATAAAAGCCACAGAAAACTATTAGATCAACATCTCATAATTAAAGAGAAGATAGTTCTCTCTCTCTACACTTCATTTGTAGAAACTGCCCCATACTGGCTTCTGTCACCATCAAAAATGAGGTAATTTGAAAATAGGTAACAGACATAACAAGTGGGCACTGGATTAGGAGAAGAAACCTTTATAGAAGCCACAGGGTCACTGCACCAGCCAGAGGGGTCTATAGGCACTGGTATACTTTCATCACTACTTAAAGGATGAGTTTTAGTGAGGAAAAATTACATTTTGAAAAGGTAGGAGGCCAAATGGCATTATGTTTTTTAAAATAAATATAACCCTATTTTTAGCTGCAGGTATTGTAAGCCTAAATGAGTTTGATTGCACTTATATTCTCATATTTCTGAAGTTTATAAATAATTACTTTTAAATATAATTAAGGAAAATTGAACCTGCAAAGAGATAATCCTAAATTGTCAGTTTTTCTCCCTTTTTTGGCTCTGAGGCTTCATGAAAGCAACATTTCATGAATCAATCCCTAGCATTTTTTATGCTTTTTACTTGGTAGACAGAGACAGAAATTCAGAGACATGATCATATAGGAATTACCCCAGGTACCAAGTGTTGTTGGAGCTTGAACCTAGTTCACATGCATGCACGCATGGTAAAATGATCTACCTTCAGCTTCAAACCTTGTATCTTTGTATTCCAATATCTTAAGTGGAAGAAAAAGAGGCATAATTTAGGAAGTAGCACTGGATGATCCACAGCGCCTTATGCTATTGTGTACCATCTAGTTCTAATGGAGTTCCCACTGGGGTTGAATCATTGACAGGTATAATGGCTATAAATTTTGCTGGTCCTTTTTCTGAGTTGTGACATTAGTATGCTTCCCGCCATTTCCTCTTCCTAGTTTGCCCCTGCCTATATTTTGACAAAGAAAAGACAGATAAGGAAAACAGTCTATTTTTATCTTCAGTGAATGCCAGTAAGAATGATGCCTTCAATGAAATTTAAGTTAAAAATAAAACAAGGATTCCAAGGACCACATAGATTTGTTGGACCAGTACTCGAAGTAATGTGTAAAGATTTATCCATATCATGCAGCATACAATATTTATATATAAAATTACTACTTGTGTTTATTTTGTTTGTTTTTTGTTTTACCAGAGCACTGCTTACCTCTGGCTTATGATGGTTTGGGGGGGTTGAACCTGGGACTTTAGAGCCTTAGGCATGAGAGTCTCTTTGTATAACTATTATGCTAACTTCCCTGACCCTATTTATGCTTATTATTTAATCATAAAACAGATAATTTACTTTCTGCTACTCGTGAAGCAAAAGTTTGAAAATAAAAAGTTTAAATAGAAAAGAACATGTGTATAATTTGCTCTTTTCCCTTACAAAATGACAATTTATAGATAATGTAAGGTAAATTTAAAAATTTATACCCGTATAACATATTTAATTAGTTACTCTCCATAAAAAAACTATGCTGTTTATATTAATAAGTCACCAATATAAAAGTATGGCTATGTCCAGTGGACTGTCTGTCTACCTTCCTTTGAGTTTCTGGGTTAAGTCAAAAGAGTGGAAAACATCCGATTTATGTGGCCATGTGATCCCAAAAAATGCTTTTCCATTTTTTTTTCCTTTTTACCTATCAATTTCCCTATCAATTTCCATTATGCTAGGCACTGTAATAAATACCAAGAATACAAAATAATTAAAACACATTTCCTTTTCTCAAGAGGCCCACACTAGACTGAAGGAGGAAAGCAAGTGCTTTGACTGCATTATGCTCTAAGGGCACCAATGAGGAAGCAGTTTGTTATAACTGGTACGAAATAACAACTTTCAAAGAAAGTGACATTTGAAAAATCCTGGAAGGAAAAGAAAGTTGATTACTTATTGCACATTGTCAACAACTAAACATCATAGAAACTGAAATAATTTTGTTTGTAGTCTGAAAGTTGCTTGTTAAGTTGGAGGCCAACATTCATTCAGGGGTAGGAGTGGCCAGAGAATTTGGAAGAGCAGAGGTTCACCTAACCCCATTCAATCTCACCTGCCCAGGCTAAGTGACTTCCATTTGTGAGAAGAGTGACACCAATACATATCGCAAAGTGTGTTCATCAGCCCATGGTTTCCTTAAAAGCAAAAAATGGGAAAGGAGTACAAATATTTTTTACTGTAAATCTCATCGATTTGATGTGATCTGGGGTCCATATTCAGCTTAAGAGCCTATGTGACCTCTGAATCCCTGTAGATCTGAGCTCATATTCTGTGGTCATGAGTAGGAACATTCCAAAGCTGCCCCAATATCAGGACCCATCTTCCTCAGGTGTAACATAGACTATTTGTCCATCCTCCCTTTGGAGGATGGAACATTCTCTACCATTGTTGATCCAAGTTGAGGGCAAGGTCCTATGGGGGCCCACAAAGGGGTCTATTTTGTTGTTCCTGATAGGAACGACCAGTAACAATGGAGAGAGGATTTATTTGAGGTCTAGGCCCATCATGTCTGTTTGGGAATCTCAGGACTCCCCGATTAGGGCCCCATCTTATGAGGTGGCCTGATAGTGATTAAAGAGTTTTTCAGTAAACAATATTTATACTCCTTTCCCATATTAGGGAACTACTCTCTTCCCTGACCCAGCTTTCTGGTTCTTTTTCCAACCACATCATCTACCCAGTCAAAATCTTGGATCCACCAGCATATCAGATTTCAGGCTCAGGAGAAAAAAGAAAAAGAAAAAAGTAGTATATCCACAGGGATTTTGGAATATAACTAAAATATGCCTACTAGCTATCTATAAAATAGAGGACTCCCACCCCCCCAACTCTTCATCTGCACTATTCCAGCCTTTAGGTCTATGACTGGTCAACAATTTGTTTTGCTTTGTATGTTAACTCTTTTTTCAACCACCAGGTTCCAGATGCTAGCATGATGCCTACCAGACTTCCCTGGACAGCAACCCCACCAGTGTGTCCTGGAGCTCCATTTCCCCAGAGCCCTTCCCCACTAGGGAAAGAGAAGCAGGCTGAGAGTATATATGACCTGTCAATGCCCATGCTCAGCAGGGAAGCAATTACAGAAGCCAGACCTTCCACCTTCTGCATCCCACAATGACTTTGGGTCCATACTCCCAGAGGGTTAAAGAATAGCAAAGCTATCAGGGGAAGGGATGGAATACAGAGTTCTGGTGGTGGGAATTGTGTGGAGTTGTACACCTCTTATCCTATGGTTTAGTCAGTGTTTCCTTTTTGTAAATAAAAAAAAATTTTTAAAAGCAAAAATGATAGCTACTTCCTGGCTCTCAGATGGTGTTAAGTTTACACAAGTCTTAGTTTCTTTATATGCAAACCAGGGTAAGGATAATCTCTTTCATGTCTCTGTAAGATGAAGGAGAAATGTCTGTAAAGTCCCAGCACACTGCCTGACCAGCAGTGATGGTACCAAGAAGAAGAAAACAATGAATGATGCAGGTGATGAGGATGGGGCAGGTTTCTGGACTGCCTGGGGAAGACTGAACATCCCAAGAGGTGGGCAAGAACAATGTGATCCAGGCTAACCTGGCTCAGACCCAGAGCAACTTCCTGCCCATCTGCACTTACCCTGTCGTTGTTCCTGTGGCTCAGGTGTTGCGGGCAGCTGCTCCAACTGCTGCTGCTAATGCTGTGACAGCTGCTGTAAACAGGCAATGATCTATTAAACCAAACCTCAACTGGAAACCATCGTCCCTAAATACTTCCAACAACAAGGTTCCTGTTAGCCCATCTTTCCCCTTCCCTGCCTGCTCCCAGCCTCTCAATCAACAGTCATCATTTTCTTCATATTCCATCCTATCTTCCATTTCCTTATACTGTATGTCACCCCTTCCCACCTTCTCTTTTCTTCCTTTTCCTCATTCCCTTCTTTTTCTTATGTATATGTTTCTCCTTCTTATATGTTTGTTCCTCCTCAAGATTTCAACTTTCCAGCATAGAGGTCAGGAGTCTGAAGAGACTAGTTGTGTTTCTGAGACCATGAGCAAGTTATTTCATATGTGGTTTCCTCATCCTCTAAAAGTGAGGGTTTGGACCAGAATGTTCTCAGTGTGCTCTGTCCACCCTTAACCCCCATTGTGTTACCTTTTGTTATAATTGTACAAGCCTGCTTTTCCAGTCTCAGCTGGCTTATCTGTCACCTGCATCCCTCATCTGCACCCACACCATTCCTGGTCCAAGCTACCATCATTACCATCATCTTTCACAAGGTTTGCCTCCTCCTGGCTGATGTCTCTGACTTCCATCCTTATCAAGGCCTATATGTCCTCATAGGAGCCAAAGTGACCTCCAAAAAATGTGGATGATATTGCTCACCCCTTAAATTGCTCCAAACTGCTTTAAAGTCACTGTCTGTTGCCATACTATGTTAATGTGCTTCAGAGCAATTCTTACTGCCTGAAATAATCTTTACTTTTTAGTGACTAAATATTTATAAGGCCATTTATTTTGCCTTTCCCATCAGAATGTAAGTGCTGGGAGTTGGGCAGTAGCTCAGCGTGTTAAGTACATGTAATGCAAAGCGCAAGGACCTGCTTAAGGATCCCAGTTCAAGCCCCTGGCTCCCCATCTACAGGGGAGTCACTTCACAGGCAGTGAAATAGGTCTGCAGGTGTCTATCTTTCTCTCCCCCTCTGTCTTTTCCTCCTCTCTCCATTTCTCTCTGCCCTATCCAACAATGACAACATCAGTAACAACAATAACTACAACAATAAAATAAGGCAACAAAAGGTAATAAATAAATATTTTTTTAAAAGAATGTAAGTGCTAGCAGTCAGTCTCCACTATTTATAGTATTCTCTCAGTGAATACTGAATAAAGAAACCTCTTTATGTATAGGTCCTGTTTCTCCCCTTCTTAAGGCTACTATCTCCCAGTTACACAATTTCACACACATAGGACTATTTTTTTTTGTGGGGGGGATTCTACCCATCCCTCTCCAGCAGCTCTGAAACAGGTCTTTTTTTTTTTTTTTTTTTTAATCACACTTCCCTCCCACCCAGGTCCTGTGTTCTCATGGAAAATGGTAGCAAATAATAGTAACTATGAAACTATTCCTCTTTCTTTGATTTAAATCTGTGCTAGTGAACTCAGACTTTAAGCTAGATCACACTTTCAAAAGATATAAAAAAGGAGAAAATTGTCCTTCTGTCCACCACCAGTCTGTTTCTTTTCAGGTTATTACAGTTTCCTTTTTTCACAGTCTATCTGTTCTATGATCCTTTCATTTCTTTTCATATATAGCTAGTCCATTTCTTCAGATTGTGATCTCACCCATTAGATTGTATTCATCTGTTTTCTTACCAGCGAACAGTCAAAGGCCTCCATCTCCGTGCCATCATAAATGAAATTATAGTCCATATACTCCTACAGGATCTATCTAGATCTGTACAAATTCATTTGGTACATATTCCTGGGACAGAATAGACGGATCATAGAATTACATGTACTTATTCTGATTAACAGTGCCAAACTTCATCCAAAATGGTTCTAAAGTCAGCAACACCAGAACACCAGAGAGTTTTCCGTTTCCATATTTCTGCCAACTCTTAACATTCTTCTCATATTCTATCTTATTCAATCAAGTGGTATATCATCATTATATCACAACCTATTCACAGATGATTTTGAATATCCATTCAATGTTTGTGGACATTTTGGGTATACTTTTCTACAGAAGAACATATGTTCTGTCAATATTCACTCCCCATTGTCCTACTACGGTTTCTGTCTTTTCTTTTGTGCCATGTAAGAGTTTCTTACATATTATGAAGAAATATTCCTTGTCAATTTATGTGTGATAGATGTCTTTCCCAAATTTGTCATCTGGCTATGAACTTCTCTTTTCACTAAATGGCAACTCTTATATGAGAAGTAATCATTCCGATACTTTTTTCTTTTCTTTCTTTTTAAAAAATGTTTTGTTTAATAAACCCTTTCCCATAAATTTTCTTCTATTATATTTATTAATTTTTCTTTTACATTGAATACATTTGAATTTAATTACAGTACATGGTATTAGAAAGTTTTATATTTACCCAGAGATAGAACTTTAGGTGAATTTATTTGAAAGAAGCTATAGACACAAACTGGGAGAGGTAAAACTAAAGAGTGAAGCAAGATATCTGAGATCCAGAGAGAAAGAGTATGGAAACAGAACCCAAAGACTGTCTGGTCTACTATAATGAATACTCTTTTAACAGTAGTCTTTAGTGAAATGCTAAAAAATAACTAGCATTTATTTATGAATTCTCATAAATAAAATCACTTGCCGGAGCATTTTCCTAGTAGCACATAGATTTCACTACATGGCCTTAACATACATATATACCTTGCACATAACAGAAAATCTTCCTAGAAAGGACAAAGAAGTGAGTAAATAGGAGGAGAAAAAATTACTAATACATACACGAGCAGATAGTTAAGAATTAATTGTTTTGGGATGGGTGGTTGTACACTTGGTTGAATGTACAAGAATCTGGATTCAAACCCCCAGTCTCCAACTGCAACAGGGAAGTTACATTAGTGGTGAAACAGTGCTACCTACAGTTGTCTCTCTCCCTTTCTATCTCCCCTTCTTTCTCAATTTCCTTCCATCTCTATACAAAATAAACAAATAAATAAATAACATATTGAAAATAATTCCTTTTTTTTTTTTGCTGGAGAGATAGCATCATGTGAAAGTCGTTCATGTCTGAGGTACCATAAATCCCAGGTTCAATTCTTTGTACTAATATAAACCAGAGCTGAGCAGTAATGTAGCTTATAAAAGGAAGAAATGAAAGAGGAAGAGGAGGAGGAGAAAGGAAGAAAGAATTGATGTAAAATCAAAAAGTCAAGCAATTATTATTTATCCCCAAAGATGAAAATTTATTCACCCATTAAGGAAGATTGGTTCCTATCCACCCTTTTAGTCTTCAGCATTTTTCTCATTTGTTTACTATCAATTGCCAATGACTAATCTGAGTGCATAGCACAGAAAACCCTGAGGGAAATATTCTCACCAAATTATAGCCAAAAGGTCATATACATGCTTACAATCAGCATATATTTTAAGAAATGCAGTGCATTTTTAAAAATGTCCTCTTTGTAAATGGTCCCAGTGGTTTGCTTTTCTGCTATGGTAAATTTACTGTAATTGAGGATTCTTAACAAGAGTGCCCTCCCCACCTTGTTGGCCATGTGACTGTCTTGAAACTATAGTTCAAGAGGAATAAAAGAGACAGACAGGGAGGTGGAGATGGGAAAGGGTGAGAGAGGAGAGAGAGTAAAGAAAGGAGAAAGAAACTTGGGACAAGAAGAGAGCAAAACTAATTATTTTTTCTATTCAAATCTATGGAAATAATTTTTAAGATCTGGCATTTTCCAGACCAGCAAAAAAGCAGTGATTCCCCTATGGGGGAAAAGAACAGAAAGAAAGTAAAAGGCCATAGGGAATAGCTTTGGGTTTTGTCTTTACCATAAATATATTTTGTCATGCATGAAAAAATTCAAATCATTATCTATCTGCTGACTCTGTCTTACCACTATCCCCTAAAAAAGGATTACTGCTCATAGAAGGCATCCTTTCAATTCTTGAGAGTTTTTTTTTTTTTTTTGGAGGTTCTATCAGGGGAGCGCGGCTACTCCTATATCCTGGACCTAAGACTGACCCATCTCTACTCGGGGAAGGCCATCATCTTCAATGGAGAGTGCTGGCAGCTTCCAGAAGGAACAGGGACACACATAGATTGGTTAAGGAGGAAGGTAACACCCACCTAGCCAGCCAGATCAGCTGAATCAACCCCAGTGATCAATGGGGTGACAGATGTCACAGTCATATCTCCCTCACATCCATCTCCCAATTCTTTAAAGAACTAATGTTAGACTGAAATACCCCCCCCCATGAAAATACAAGATATATTAAAGCATTATGACTTATAAATAAAAGTCACAAATGAAAACATGTTTTGTTGAATGCATAGCTTCAGTCCCACAAAAGGATAGGTGTACAATCTAGGACTATTTATTGTTAAACAGCCAAGATTGGGATTTTGTCTCAGAACTTGACTTTGAGGTAGATATTAATGGTGTTCATAGATGGAAAAGGGCTAGAAATCTGGATCACAAAATATCGAGTAGCTCCCAAATATAAATATGGGAATAGTATATAAATATCGTTAACTATAAACCCTATCGATCTGACGTAGGGTCCTTATCTATTCACATTTAGCACAGAGGCCTGAGTAACCTCTACATCCCTGCCAGTCTGAGGTCAGTTTCCATGGTCACAGCTAGGAACAGTCTAGGCTGTACTCAGTTCTGGCCCAGTGTTCTTCTTGTGGCAGAATATGTTGACCCAGCCTCCTTTCAGAGAGTGGGCAATTTCTACCATTGTTATTTTACATTGAGGGCAAGGTCCTGTAGAGGCTGACAAGAGGGTTTATGATGTTCCTGATGAAGATGACCAGTGATAGTGGAGAGAGGGACTTGTTAGAGGGGTAGGCCTATCAATCTATGTGGGAATTTCAGGATTCCCTGAATAGGGACTCAGATGATGGGGTGGCCTGATAGTGACCAAAAGGGCCTTGTGTAGTTATTTGAGTAGATAGGCTAACTGAGGGAACTAAAGTAGGAGGTATGAGAGGAGAGTGTCTAGATTTAAGTAGTAAATATTGGATTGCACTATTTATAGTGCTTTCTTTAGGCCTTTCTACTTGCTTTCTGAGATTACTAGGTCTAAGTCAAATCACAGCAGACTACTGAGTTCTTTTTCTTTGAGGTAGATTGTTGCTCCTAACTTATGGATATGTATATACATATACTCTGTACTCTAGGCCATAGCCTTATATCTAGGGTATGTAACTTTGTTATAGAGTATGCCATTTTGAAAGGAACTTGCTAGTTCCAAAATGTTAGGAAAGTCTCACCAGATTATTGTAGTTGGCAGAATGACATCTCAGACTTGGTGTCTCAGGATACCATCCAAAGTGGAGCAAAAAAGGCAATGGCAACATAACATGGCATGGTGGCACTGGTTGCATTTTTTAGTTTAGTTGAGTTCAACAGAGGCAGTGTCACAGAGTAAGGGATCAAGAGAAGAGGCATCAAGAAATACAAGCAAAGTCCCAGAGATTCCAAGACTAGGAAAAATAAGGATTTTAAAGAGAATGGGGAAGGTTCCTTGCACTATTAAAATTTAGGAAAACAATAAATTGTTATTATTATAATCAATTTACTTGGGAGATTGATTTACTTTGAAAATCCCATGGTTGGGAAACAGAGACTCCAAATCTTCATCTGCAGTATTCCAGCCTCTAGGTTTCATGATTAGTCAATAATTTGTTTGGCTTTATATGTTAAATATTTTTTCAGCCACCAGGTTCCAGATGCTACCATGATGCCAACCGGACTTCCCTGGGAAGACAAACTCACCAGTGTGTCCTTGAGCCCCACTTCCCCAGACCTCTGTCCCACTAGGGAAAGAGAGAGACAGGTTGGGAGTATGGATCAACTTGTCAATGCCCATGTTCAGTGCAGAAGCAATTACAGAAGCCAGACCTTCCACCTTCTGCATCCCATAATGACCCTGAGTCCATACACCCAGAGGAATAAAGTGTTGGGCAGTATGCCAGCTTCCCCCTGCTTATCCCTGCAGTCTATTTACATAACCAGTTACCTAGGAACCTCCCTGCCTTGCAGGGCACTGGTTTAATCCCACTGGTTCATGATGTCTTTTTGCTCCGCCCCTTCTGGTAGTCACCCTTATTTCCACCAGTCTCTCCACCCTCTCTACCTCACATCCTGTTTCCACCCTACTTGGCGAGTATATATATATACAGCTGCTCTTCTGTTTTAACACACTTGGGATTGCCTTTCAGCTCTGAGAGTTCCAGAGGATGCTAGCTTGCTAGCTCGGCACGAGTTCCTGATCCCTCTCCCACACAGCAGCCTAGGTTGGCTCCAGTTGAGTTCTCTCCAACCGAGAGAGCACTTGCTCTGGAAGAAGCACCCTCAGGCTTTTCCGGCAATAAAGAATAGGAAAGCTATCAAGGGAGGGGATAGGATATGGAGTTCTGGTAGTGGGAATGTTGTGGAGTTGTACCCCTCCTATGGTTTTTGTCAGTGTTTCCATTTTATAAAATAAAAATTAAAAAAAAACAACCACGAAAATCCTATGGTTAGGATTTACTGCACTGTATTTGACCTCACCATGATTTATGTCATTTAATGTTATCTACTGATGTCTATATCTTAGATACTGACAGGACCAAATGATTCTGATCTTTCTGGTATAAGTTTATAGGTAACTCTATTTGAAGGGGAAAAAAGTTATTTTTAGAACTACTTTAACAATTTAGAATTTGCCATTTGCCCAATGTCAGAATTCAGTAAGTTTACAAATTTGAAACATTAAGTGCTTAGACTAAAGGAATATATACTCAGGATATATATATATATATATATATATATATATATATATATATATATATGGAATTACAGAGAGGAGAGACACCACAGTATTGCTCCATGAATTGTGAAGCTTTCTCTTCTGCATGGTGATCCATGATGCATGAGAAAGGGGGCACTTTAGGTGATCTATCTCCAAAACTCCCCTAGAAGACTCCTTATGTTATTATTTTTGTTGTACAAGAATCACTATAAAAATATGTAGTTATTTTGTTGTCTGATTCAAAGATTAATACCAGAATTTTTTAAATTTAAAACAAGAGATTATGATGTATAAAAATGTGTTAAAAACTTAGCAACTTTAAAATGAAAGTTTCTGCTAAATAAAATAATAATTGAGGGAAAAAATAAAAGATTCACCTCCCCATTTTATGGTAATAAGATGATTTATTAATCTGAGAACTATCAGTAACAAGAAATATTTGTTACAAATTGATTGCTAAAGGAAATCTCATTTTTATGGTACAGAGACATATAAATTCAGTGGACCCAAGGAAAATACATAGGTGCCAAGACACAGAGAATGGACACACCCTCTTGGTGAATACCAAGAATGAGCACTAATACATAATAGACAGTGAAGACTGTTCATAGTAGACATTGCTTTCCTGGAAGCTCCTCCTAGCAGCTATCTTTCATCCTTGTAAATTGCACTCAATCTTCACCTTAATAAAAAACAATTACACAATCTACTGAGAGTGGCTGTGCCAAGCAATGCAACACATCATTTCATCCAAAATCCACATCACTTTCATGGTTTTATAATTAAGCTTTTAACACATACACACACTCACACGATATATGTAATTGAAATTGTTTTGAAATTTGAGAGAAATACAACAATTTGCTCCTACATCACCTGTGGCAAAGTTACCCTTTGGTTCTGGATTCCGCCATCACCGCCAGTTAGAAATAAGGACATTATTTAGTTAATTAAGGCAATCAGACAAAACAAACCATAATTGCCCCATTACTTTAATTTAGGCTTACCATGTTAAAGTTTGGCTCAGAAATTATACTTTTCTTTTTTCTAAGAACAGTTTTGCCTTGTCTTTGGCTTCGGTTGTCTGGCTTGTTGCCTTGGGTTCTCTCAATTGTGACTACCATAGAGTTGTTCACAGAAACGTTTCATAAATATAGACTGAGAGAAGAAGGAAAAAAAAAGGTGTATCTTTAACATATCTACTTGAAGTACACACCTGAGAGTTGAGGCTCAGAGCAGATGATTATGAACAAGCCTCACCACTTTCTATTACTTTCACCAGTTTAGACAGCTCATTACACTTATTTTATTTTACCTCCAGGGTTATTGCTAAGACTCAGTACTGGCACTATGGATCCACTGCTTCTGGTCACCATTTTTTTCCTTTTTTAAAAAATTGAATAGGACAGAGAGAATTTGAGAGAGGAGGGGGAGACAGAGAGGGAGAAAGAAAGACACCTGGCATCCACCCTGCAGGTGGGGAGTGGGGGCTTGAACCCGGATGCTTGTGTGTATTCTTGCACTTTGTACTATGTGTGCTTAACCAAGTGCACCACCACTAGGTCCTCATTACACTTTTCTTAGCCCTTAAGTGGAACTACTAGTATTGGTCCTACTAGTAAGGGTTTCCTAGTAAGGGTTTCTGTCAGTCTAATGGGGTATCTTCTCTGAAGTGCTATATCGATAAGCACATAACTCAATATGGGGTTTTGACTGTTACTAGACAACTATCTGAGTGTTCTGCCCTCATAGGGAGCTATAGCTTGCAAGATTTTGGTCACATCTGGCTATAGTTTTAGGGATAAGACTTAATAATAAGCCCTCAATCCCATGTAATTCTCCACTGTAAATCTCTTTATATTTGCAAATGTATATATCCAAAGACATCACCCCAACTTTCAAGTTCTAATAATAAAACTCTTTCACTCTCCAAATAATTCTGTCATTTGTGTGGACTTAAGCTCAGTTATTCAAATTTGAATGCCACCTCCCCAATACAAAACAAGAAAGACATATTTCCAAAAATTAAAAACATGTTTTACTTCAGGTATGTGACCTGACAATTTGAGGGGTGAAGCAGACTGAATCACTACTTCAATTGTCTGCTTCGTTTTAGATGTGTATGAATACCAATAATTTAGTTATACATAAATGACGGAATTTTCTCCTATATCTGATTTAAAAAATCCAGCCCTTGCTGAAATTCTGTAATACTTGCAAATAACTGTGCTTGGCCTCTAGCATTTTTACATTTAGTTAAAAAAATCTTATGATTAATTTAATAAATATTAAGTCTGTATGTTTCTAATGTCCTTATAAATATATTATCACAATGGGACTTTTACTTTCTTGTTATAGAGATCTCTTAAAAGTGTCCAGTGATTTTTCTACTCAGACCTTAATGGGTTTATGCCAATTTTATTATTTATTTGTTTTATAAATTGTCATGAAAGGTGTTTTTTTTTTCCTACTGGAGAGATTTTCCCATAAGGAAGAGGAGAGACAGAAGCCAGAGCACCGTTCTGGTACATGCAGCCCTAAGGATGGAACTGGGAACCTAAAAATTTAAATCCTGTGCTCTAACACCTGAGTTAGGAGGCCCTCTCCCACCCCCTGGAGCACTTTTAATTTAATTTTACTTTGGTTTTGACAAAGAGCATTACCACTCAGAACTGGCTATCAGTGGCAACAGGAAATTGAACTTCAGACCTCTCAAATACAAGTCCTGTGCAGCAGTGGTGCACCCCCCCACACACTTCACAGTTCATTTTTTTTGCTTTTATTTATTTATTTATTTATTTTATTTAAGAAAGGATTAATTAACAAAACCATAGGGTAGGAGGGGTAGAACTCCACACAACTCCCACCACCCAATATCCATATCCCACCCCCTCCCCTGATAGCTTTCCCATTCTCCATCCCTCTGGGAGCATGGACCAAGGGTCATTGTGGGTTGCAGAAGATAGAAGGTCTGGCTTCTGTAATTGCTTCCCTGCTGCACATGGGCATTTACTGGTTGGTCCATACTCCCAGTTTGCCTCTCTCTTTCCATAGTAGGGTGGGTCTCTGGGGAGCAATCATGAGTCCCAGGTCATCTGTTACCCACCTGTGAAGCCAGCCAAGCGAAAACAACAGGGTCTTCAGTCTAGGGAAGCCTGGCCAGCATCCTGATGACATCTGGAACCTGGTGACTAAAAAGAGAGTTAACATATGAAGCCAAACAAATTGTTGAGCAATCATGGACCCAAAGCTTGGAATAGTGGAGAGGAAGTGTTAGGGGGGTACTCACTGCAAACTCTAGTGTACTTCTGCTTTCAGGTATATATTTTGCAGTAGTTTATAGATACGTGTGAACATATGCTCTCTCTCACAGAAACTGGTGTATATCTAGGTGTTGTATGCTTTACATTGGGTTGTTCTAGCTCTCCCCCTGCCAAGAAAATTGGATCAGTCCTGCTAGTTTAGCGGGCCCGCTTGGCCCCGCCCCAAGGAACCCCAAGAGGGTTCCAGAGTTGCAGAGTTCGAGAGTGCTTGGTGCCGCCGCGGGGGAAAGAGGCAGCAGAGTTCTGTTTGGTAATTAGTTTGGTTTAGTTTATGAATCGTCATTCCTGAATAAAGAAATACAGCTTCCCTGCCCAGCCGTATGTCTCTGGTCGTCTCTGTTACCCACCCGTGAAGCTAGCCCGGCCAGCTGGAGCCTCCGAATTTTAACAACAAATGGTGCCCACGTGGACCTGACCTGCCCATCTCTCAGATAAGTGAAGACAATTTGGCTACCTATGTACTATGGCCCAAGTCCTCTGCTCTTTCTTCACGAGACTGTTTTGCTGTTTCTGGAACATTTATCTCTTGACCACTCTGTGGTTTCCACTCGCTCGGCCGAACTCAAAACAGCCAGAGGAGTCGGGAAGAGCCAGCGGGCAAGAGGCAAGGCGCGGAGCTGCCTTTTCCACCTGGTGGAACAGCCAGCCAGCCGGCTGCACCCAGACAACCCCACGCACCACGCCCTCAGCCCCATAGCCCCGCAGCCCCGCAGCCCACAGGAGGCTGACGCCAGCACACAGGAGCCCAACGCCACCACGCAGGAGGCCGACGCCAGCACACAGGAGGCCGACGCCAGCACACAGGAGCCCGATGCCAACACGCTGGAGCCTGATGCCAACATGCAGGAGCCCAATGCCACCACGCAGGAGCCCAATGCCAGTTCGCAGGCCAGCCCACAGGAGCCGGCTCTCCACCGCGTGGCGCAGGGCACTGGACATGTGATCCTTCCATGCTGCTCGGCCACTGCGAGCAGGGCAGCAGACATGACAGGGCCATGGGGCAGGGCCGCTGCGGCCTATCATGGTCACCACCCCTGGGCACCTCGGCCCGCGCCTTCTACAAGGCTGGCCTGCCCGCCCTTGTGCTATGAATTCTGGACAGATCCCGAACCTCCCGGGCTCCCTGCCGAAACTGGACATCCTGGCAGAGATCCTCAGCTCCGGTCTGAAGGCAGACAAGCTGGAGTACACAGAGATTTGTACAGAGGTCGCAACCTGCAATTCCTAGAAGTGAAGCTGCCCAAGAGACCACCACTGGACAACGCACCCCCCCAACAACTAAGACAGTACATATCTAAATTCGTGTTTGAAATGACATGTCTTCGTAATAAAGGTTTCTCTCCTTGTGCATTAATGACCATGTTTATGTGTATGTTTAAAGTTTGGTAAACAGTAACTTTAAGGCTAAATTCTTACTAGTGAAAGTTAAATGAAAAAGGTTTTCAACGTAATTCTCATAAAGATAAAATTAACTTACATTTAAAGTCTGAGGTAAAAATTAGTTAACAATCAATATATTTTAACTAAGTTGGTCTAAACAAAAGGTTAAATAGACTTGTTGATATGTAAAACTCTCGATTACCTTCTCTATTAGAAATGGTAGATTACACAATGGCTATGCTAATTATTCTCATGCCAGAGGTTTTCTTTCCTGCGCACACCTAGGGTGTGTCTCCATCTTGAATGGGTGTAACAAAAGGTTAAAAAGACGTTGTTGATATGTAAAAGTCTCAAATTCCTTCTCTATTAGAAATTTTAGATTGTGCTGTGGTTATGCTAATAACAAGTTTTGTTTCATAGTAAGTAAATTGCAGCCAGCTGCCTTTGGGACTCTAGGCCGTTCCCTGCCCCCATACAAATGCCTGTCAAGGCAAGTACGCCCCCCAGAGGCAAGAAATGTTTTTTTTTAAGCTGATAAAGTTTTGCCCACAGAGGCAAGAAATGGCCCCCTCAGGCCTTCCCTTGGCAGCACACTGGTTCTTTTTACTTGCTTACATGTTTCTCCATGTTTTTCCCAGTTCCTTTTTTTAAAAATGCCTGTACGATATAGGTTTCTGTTCACCCCACACCCTTGATACTGTAGTCATTTAGTTAAAAAGAAAAGGGGGAATTTTTGTATGCTTTACATTGGGTTGTTCTAGCTCTCCCCCTGCCAAGAAAATTGGATCAGTCCTGCTAGTTTCGTGGGCCCGCTTGGCCCTGCCCCAAGGAACCCCGAGAGGGTTCCAGAGTTGCAGAGTTCGAGAGTGCTTGGTGCCGCCGCGGGGGAAAGAGGCAGCAGAGTTCTGCTTGGTGATTAGTTTGGTTTAGTTTATGAATCATCGTTCCTGAATAAAGAAATACAGCTTCCCTGCCCAGCCGTATGTCTCTGGTTGTCTCTGTTACTCGCCCGTGAAGCTAGCCCAGCCACTGGAGCCTCCGAATTTTAACAACATCTAGGTTTTGGGACTTTGTTAGAAAGTGAACCACCTGAGATGAAATTGGAGTATACTATGAAAGGAAAGGTCTCACCCGAGTAATGAAGCTGAAGGGTTGTCATTCCACACGTGAAGTCTCTGGACACAGTCTGAAGTGAAGCATGTTGAGGTGGCAGTCGTTACTTAGGTTGTGATCGGCGGATGCAATATTATTTGATATGGATTGGGAGAGGCATACGGGAAAGTGGGCCCTATCCAAGGGTCCCAGGACTGGGGGAAGTAGGGGCTCTATAGTGGAGATGTGAGGTTCCTGCTGTCTTAGGGTTCAAAAAGACAGTTCATTTTTAATCTGCAAACTAAAGTAGTGATCCAACAAAAGTCAGATCTAGCTTTTTTTTTTTCCTCTCAATTCTATTGTTAGTGTCAAGTAACATCTACCAGTTTGCCAAGGAGCTTCACACTTTTGCCAGCAGATTAATTGTGTCCCAAACTCTGAAGTCCCCCAGGAAACCCAAGACTATATGAATCAATGCCTTCCAAAGAGATACATAAAACTGAGGCTAAATTAGCACAGAGTAGCTCCCAAACATGAGGAAAGCATATAAATAGAATTAACTGTTTATTCCATCGATCTGACCTAGCACCCATATATAGTCACATTTAGCACAGGAGCCTGTATAATATCTGAGTCCTTGTCAGTTTGATCTCACATTCAATGGTCATAGCTGGAAGCATTTTAGGCTACACTCATTTCAGGACCAGTCTTCCTTCTGTAGCAGTACCCAGCCTCCCTTTGGAGAATGGGTCAGTTTTTACCATTGCTTCTTTATATGGAGAACAAGCTCCTGGAGTTCCTGATGGAAGTGACCAGTGATGGTGGAGAGAGGGATCTGTTAGAAGTTTAGGCCCATGATATTTATGTGGGAATCCAAGGGTCCCCTGACAAGGACCCCAGATGATGGTATTGACCAAAAAGGCCATCATTAAAGAAGCCAATCTCTTTCCCTTATTCAGTTTCTGTAGTCTTTTCTTCTTTCCTTTCCTTTTCTTTTTTCATTTCTTTCCTCTTCTCTTCTCTTTTCGTCTCTTCTCTTCCTTTCTTTTCACCAGAACACCACTCAGCTCTGGCTTATGGTGGTGTGGGGGACTGAACCTAGGACTTTGGAGCCTCATGCTTGAAAGTCCCTTCGCATAACCATTATGCTATCCACCCCTGCCCTCTGTAGTCTTTTCTATATCTCAAAAGCTCAGACGTTCTTCCCATTGTTAAATCACTGAGTGTAATTTTTTCCTGTCCAAACTTGTATTGGGCTTATGGGGTTTGGCCTCAGGTTAGGGAGGGAAGAGACCTAGGGTTTAAGTGGGATCTAAGTTAACCTAATTTTTACTGCATTTTACTGGTTTGATGATTAGAATAGAGGTTATCATAGGGACAGTAGTTGTGCCTTGGTTGATATATATACTTCTGCCAATATATTTCTTGGCTAATTGTCTACAGCATTATATTAATGCTGTTGTTGTCAGAAGAGATTAGGAGATATATTTTGCTTACTTTCTTTTTGTGTAGTTAATTAAGTAGATTGAAAGAAGAAAGTCAAGTAGGGGTTATGAGAGGAGGGTATCTAGGTGCAAGTAGAAATATTTTATTAGACAGTTTATGGTGTCGTAAGTCTATTTGCTTGCTGAGCTTACTAAGTCTAATCACAGTGGAATGCTTTTTTAATTTATTTTATTTATTTATTCCCTTTTGTTGCCCTTCTTGTTTTATTGTTGTAGTTGTCATTTTGTTGCCCTTGTTGTTTTACTGTTGTAGTCGTCGTTGACAGAGAGAAATGGAGAGAGGAGGGGGAAGAAAGAAAGGGGGAGAGAAAGATAAACACCTGCAGACTTGCTTCATGGCTTGTGAAGTGACTCCCCTGCAGGTGGGGAGCCAGGGGCTCAAAATGGGATCCTTCTGCCAGTCCTTGCGCTTTGCGCCACCTGCACTTAACCCGCTGTGCTACAGCCTGACTCCAACAGTGGAATGTTAAGAATTTTTTACTTTGAGGTATATAGTTACCCCTAACTTATGGATGCATGTGGCCCTGGTCTATATCTAGGGTCTATAACATTGTTAGAGAGTGTGCCATTTGAAATGGAACTAGGTAGTGCCAAGTACTAGGAAAGTTCTCACCAGATTATTAGAGTTGGAAGGTTGTCATCTCAGGTTTGCCATCTCTGAATACAGGCTCATTGTAACTAAAAAAAAAAAAAGACTTCAGGTGTGGCTTGGTGTGGGTTTAAGACAAGCAAGGTTTTATTACACAGGTACAGGAAGACAGACAAAGGGACAATATCAGCTAGTCATTATGGCTGGAGAGGCATGAGTCTTTTAAACTAGTTTTACCAGAGCTGAGCTCCACATGTACAGGTCCCTGGAGAAGCGGCCATGGCAGTCCTTGAGGACTAGAGCAAGCACCAACTGCACAGGAAAAGAGATATCTGAGAAGACAATGGCTTCTGTCTGGCAACCTGGCAGTTAAATAAGTTCCTAAGACCCACAATCCCTTGTGGGTTTGTGTAACTTAGTACTATGCTCTTGTTGGTGGATCTCAGCCATGGGCTAATTATGTTCATCAGCCATATGCTGATTACATCCAAAATCCTATCATAGGCATCCATGCGGTGTCACAACACAGGCTGAAGTGAAGCGTGGAATGATGGCAATGGAGGTCTGCAGAGTCAGTATCACAGGGTAGGGGATCAAGAGGATAAGCATCAAGAAATAAAAGCAAAGTTCCAGAGGTTTCAGGACTGGTAGAAATATTCTCAACCCTGACACCACCTCCCTAGACAATATTTTTAGTCTACCTACATGTTAGCTGTCAAGCTCAGGCAAAAAATTACTAAAGTTATGGGCCCCATGGAACATACCTAAAAGAGACTTCTTAGCTTCTTCCCACACGAAGACACCTGATTTCATCTTTTCTATTCCTACCTTTTGGTTCCTATTTATTAAACAGTTTGTCCTCCTTTATTTCTTATTGCCTTTCAGCCACCAAGATGCAGACGCTACTGATTCCAACCTGACTGCCCTGGGAAGACAGCGTCACCAGTCTGTCCCAGCATAGCCCTACTTGTCCTGGAATATCACTTCTCCAGAGCCTTACACTGCTAGGGAAAGATAGAAACAGGCTGGGGGTATGGTCGACCTGCCAACACTCATGTCTAAAAGAGAAGCAATTACAGAAGCCAGACCTTCCACCTTCCGCATCCCCCAAAATAATTTTTGTCCATACTCCCAGAAGAATAAAGAATAAGGAAGTCTCCAATGGAGGGTGTAGAACACAGAACTCTGGTGGTAGAAACTATGTGGAGTCATACCCTCATTATCTTACAATCTTGTAAACCATTACTATATCACTAAAATAAATAATATAAAAAAACTAAAGAGTGAGGAGCAGATGCTGGGGACTTAGAGAGAAAGAGACTAAAGTATCTCAGATAGATGGCATACTCAGAAAATACACATTTTTTGTTCCCTTGTTGTTTTATTGTTGTTATAGTTATTATGGTTTTTGTTGTTGGATAGGACAGAGATAAATGGAGAGAGGAGGGGAAGGCAGAGAGGCAGAGAGGAAAACAGACACCTGCAGACCTGCTTCACTGCTTGTAAAACGACCCCCCCACAGGTGGGGCAGAAAATATACATTTTAAGAGGAGGCATTTTAACACACAAGTCAACATGCATTTTGCATACATATATAATTGGTGTTAAATCCATGGATATCTATATATTTTAGTCTATTTTTTTCTACCTTGGGACTGCTACTGTATTGAAAGCCCTTTCCTGGATGACAGTGGTGGTCTCCCAACTGATCTCCTCACACCATTGCTGTTCTCCTCCACTTCAGTGACCTCTCAGGATTGAAAGCAATCTTTGGGAATACAAACCTAATCGTGCCATTTCCCTAGCTTGAGAATAATATTAAAGTGGAAAACCTAAGCAATGCACACCCCCCCCCACGTCTGAGCTCTGCCCACACCACTCACCACTACTTCTGAAATATTATCTCTGCCTATTGTCCAACTCTTAGTGGTATTTTCTGGAAAGTACCTCCTCTCTTTTTCAGTATCATGGACAGCATCTGGTAGTAAGTAAGAATACTGGTTCTGGGAAATAATAGGCTTATATTTGTACTACATGTAAAGTTTTTAGAACAAAGCCTATCATATAGTAAACACTGAATAGATGAGAACTATTCATGGATATTACTCATCCTTCATGTTTCCAGTTGACATAGCACTTCTCCATGGGAGTCTTCTTCAATTCTCCTAGACAAAATCAAAATCACCTACAATACAGTTGCAACTTTTCTGCACTTCCTCATTGTATATAGCACACTTTATAGTTGTACATACATATGATCACATTATTAATGTATGACTCTCCTGAAATATTTGTGATGAGGCTAGGATACATATCTATTTTGTTCATCATCTATTGGAGCACATTGCTCATTGTCTAAAATCCATGTATTCATTTTTAGAAACTGCATATAAGTTGTAATTGTCATGGGGCATGGAAGGAGTGGAAGGATGGATGAATTAATGAATATACCCTGTAAAAGATTAAGCTAATTAATATAAAGCACTAAAAATATTATTGAATCTCTAAATACAGTTAGCCCTTGAGTGAAACAGGGAATAGTGGGTGCTGAATCCCAAATACTGGGAAATTCCCATTTAATTTTTATTTTCCCTTTGCTTTTGTGCTCTATATACTGAGCATGAATAAAACTGTGAAAGTGAAATTTACAGATAGAAAAAGCAATACTAGTGTAAGTAAACTTCCACAGTTCAAATCCTGGTTATTCAAGGTTCAACTTTAAGATATGGATGCTTTGGAAACAGACAAGTGTTAGAAAAGTGTTACAAAGTATTTTAGAGAATTTTGGCTGATGTTTGCATTTATTTCCTGCAGGAGGTAACTTGCATGCTAATCCCTGTAGGGGAAGCAGAATTGCCAGAGAATGGCTTAGTGAGCCCACAGACTTGGCTTTAATTTCAGCTCTCCCACTTCGTAGTTGTCCATAGAAAGCATGCTAAATTACATCCCTCACCTCCATCTTTTTGTCTTCTATAAAATGGGGGTAAAAATGATGCCACCTAGCAAGGCTATTAAGAGTCCTATGTGCATTTTGAATGTAAAAATATTCTGCTGGAACAAAGTGGTAGGTAACACTGAACTCAATCTGAAGATATCCAAGGGAGCAACAAACATAGTTCATTCTGGTGCCTTATGAGAAGCAGTGAGGACTGAAAGTGAATCATAGCTCTGTACAAAATCTGTTTCTGCTCCTAAAAGAGTGGGTACAAAATAGTCATATCTTTAAAAAAATTATTAGTGATTTAATACTGATTTAAAAATTTATTAGGTAATATTGGTATAATTCCACACCATTCCTAGTATGAGAGTTTTGTGTCCCCAAACCCTTCCAGTGGAAACTGAAATAGTTCCTCCAAGGTCACATATGGGATGTGTCCTATGTCTATGTTTATGTCTATATCTCTTATCTCTATATCTATCCATATCTATATTTTTTGCCCATTTTTCCTATGGGGCTGCCTTCATTTCCTTTCTGAGTCAAGGCACCTATTTTTTTTGCAAAAGAAGTGGAGTTTGTTGGTAAATAAGTAATTCATTAGAAAGGTACTGTTATTAAACAAAGGTGAATAGGATTAATCATATAGCATAAGACCTAGGTTATTATTTTTACATGATCATAATACATAGATTCTTAGATTTAAAACAGAAATATATCCCCTCCTCCCAACACCTATTGTTACTTCTGCAAAAAAAAAAAAAGGAAAACATGTGCTTTTGAAATCACCTTCTGTCTCCTTGATTTCCTCATTCACTACTAGAAAATTTAATCATGAATCCAAGCATAATTCACAGCGTGGAGAGAAAATTCCCCACACCAAAAGGCATGAGGCTGATTGCAGAGCAAAAATTTAATAGCTGTCTGATGTTCTAAAGAAAAGAACCATTTGAACAGTTGCGTATTTAGGAAATGGGTGATTGTGTTATCAGATGGAGTCAGGTTTTCACTCTCATGTTCAACATATGAGGGGCTACAAAAACTACACAAAAAACAAGTGACACAGAAGGTTCTACTTCTCTATGAAGGCAAAATATAAGTTTTTACTTGGCTGTAATATGAATTGGGTGATAGAACTGATGAAAATAATTGTTTTTTTATTTTAATAACTTTAGGAAATACAAATATATTTTAATTTTACAAAACATTTTCCAAAGTCCTATAGGAATATCCATACATAGGAATATATGTGAACATACACATTCCTTCACAAAATGCAGATATTGTTCTTTAAATCTCAACTTCAGTTCTTTAAGATCTGTGCATGAAAAATTATTAACAAAGCTACTTGTCTTCAGTTAGGAAAGGCTTGTGTCTAATTGCATTTTGTAACTTACTTATTTTTGCTACACCCCTTACAAGATCAATGCTTAGGATTTCTCTTTTATTAATAAGTGTTATATTAATAAATATAGTGTTATATCATTGGAATCAAAGGGAAACAGGAATCAATCCCAGGTCTTTTTAATGTCTAAACTTTTCCTGCCATACTATTATCTTCCTAGTGTTTAGGGCACTTCATGGAGTGCAAAGGCTTTTTTTTTTTAATTTCTTTATTGGGGGATTAATGGTTTACAGTCGACAGTAAAATACAGTAGTTTATACATAACATTTCCCAGTTTTCCACATAATAATTCAAACTCTACTAGGTCCTCCTCTGCCATTTTGTTCCAGCACCTGAACCCTCCTCCCCACTCCAGAGTCTTTTACTTTGATATAATACACAGAGTGCAAAGGCTTTTGATGTCCAAAATTTTCTACCATTTTCTAAAACTCCACTGAAAAAAATTAAAAGGCATATCTATGACTATAAGAAATAACACACAATTGTATAAAAGTTAAGCTTCAGAGCAATCTGTGAGATATTTTTTCCTTTATTTGACAGACAGAAAATGGAGGCTGGAAGGGGTCTAAGGAAACTGTGTGGGGCCCTTTCTCTGTTTCCACAGTCCTCCCTGCTGTGGAATTACTGTCAATTTTCAGACATCTGAGCACCTTGCTTTTATTTTCTCTGGCTATCCTACCCTTCCACAGACTATTTTTTCCATTGTGCTTCACCCAAGAACAAGTAGGCAAGTACTTGATGCTTCAAGCCTGAGATTCTGGACAATCTGATGCAATCATCTTTCTGGCTGTAGCCTCAAGGAGAGAGACTGCTTCGATTTGTTTCATTTTAAACAATAATAGGTGTTCAAGTTGCTATCAGCATTTGAGGTTTCTAATCAAACAAAGCTGTCTACTCTATAATATATGCTGACCTTCCAGGCTGTTAAGCCTGCATAATTATTGACTTCTGCAGAAGTTATTGTTTGCATATTATTTTGGGGACACAGTTATGACATTGGGAACAGCAAGTAGGAGGAATCGTTATGGGGCAAGCTGGCTGAGAGAATCATACTTTCAATTGTACCAGGAAAATAGATGAGTTTATATCAAGGCTAGAAGTAAATTTAGGTTTTCTGTATATGCTCAGCCTCCAGATCAAACCAAAACAGCAATTTTTATTTCCATCACTTAGAGGAACCATCACTAAGGGGTCATTGCTTGTTTATTTTTCATGTGTATATTAACAATTACGCCAACAAAAGCCTATGTACGTCATCCATTTAAATGAGAGTGTGTAGTCCTGGTTTTATTTGGTGAGGCCTGTCATCAAGCAAAAAAAAAAATTTAAAAAGCAATCAACTGGTTCTTTTTGTATGTCTTGACACAACAAATAACATACCTATTTTTTTTAGTATTATTTATCCTATAAGCTGAATGACAACTACTCAGCTTAGTCACTGTTATTAGTTCATTTAGTAATACTTATTAAGTGCTGACTATGTAAAGCACTGTGCTAGGTCCAGAGGTCGAGGTAAGTATACCATAAATGATACTTTATCCTCAGAGGGTTATATAAGACCAAATGAGAATTAAGTTAGTAAAATAGGAAGCTGGTGGAAAAGTCATGATTTTTTTTCTATGCAAAAATACATCATGACTTTTCCAACAACCCAAGAAGATATACCTTTGAATAATCAGGAGAAGTCTCTCTGAAGGGGTTGTACTTTGTCCCTCACTGAAAAATGAGAAGAAGTTGACTCTGTGATGACCAGAGCATGTCAGACTGAGGACAGAACCACTACCAGATCCTCAAAGCAGGACATTCTTTTCTATTTGAGGAGAAGAAAGGAGGCTGAAATAGCTTTGAGGTAGTGTCAGAAAGATAGCATAGGATGCAGGTGAGGAGAAATGGGGATGATAAATTTGGAAAGGGAGCTGGGCAATAAATCACATGGAATCTTGCATGCTTTAGTAAAAAAGAATTGAGGTGATGATGATAATGATGTCTCCATCCTGCAGAATTGAATCAGGTATCTAACTTTGTTTATTTCCTTTACTCCTTCTCCCCCAACTCTTAGGAGACATTATTGTGCCCTTTGTTATCTTTGTGCCTTCTCAAAAATGATTGGTTTTCTGTAGAACTAAGTAGTTTGGTTGATTTTTGTTTGTTTTTCATTTGTTTGTTTTATGAAAGAGAAAAGAGAGAACCACAGCATCACTCTGTCACATCTGATACTATAAAATGGGGATCAAACTCAGGACCTCATAAGTCCAGTACTTTATCCACTATGCCACCTCCTAGGCTATAGAATTATGTAGTTATGGTTTGAAAGGTTTTCAGGATAGGAGTTGGAAGTAGATTTCACAACTTTTCTATGTTTTCTGCTTTCCTCTTCTGCTTTTTTAATTGTTGTTAACTTTTATAATTGAGTTAATAATGATTAATAAGTCCCCTGGATAAGAGGGGTACAAGTATACACAATTCCCACCACAAGAGTTCTGCATCCTATATCAATTTATTGAAAGCTTTCCTATTCTTTATCCTTCTGGAAGTATGGACATAGGATCATTATGGGGTGCAGAAGGTGGAAGGTGTGGCTTCTGTAATTGCTTCTCTGCTGAACATGGGTGTTGGCAGGTCACTCCATACCCCCAGAGTGCTTCTGTATTTCCTTAATGGGGCAGGACTCTGGAGAGGTGAAGTTCCATGGTACATTGGTGAGGGAATGGTACATCTGCCTAGGGAAGTCAGGTTGGTATCATGGTAGCATCTGCAGATTGGTGACTAAAAGCATTAAGATATAAAGAAGAACGTTTTTTAAAAAAATAATCAGTAACCTAAAGGTAAGAATATAGCAGATGAGATTTAGAGTCTTCATTTTGGAAAAGGCTGTTGGTCTATTTTAGGTATATTCTATGGGGCCCATGTTACTAATTTTTGCCTGAACCAGGAAGCTAACATACAGGTAGGTTAAAGGTATTGTCTGGGGAGATGGTGTCAGAGTTAGAAACTGGTCTAGAAAACTAGATCAGGGCAGAGAGTACCTCCCAAATATGGGAAAAGTATATATATATTGTTAACTGTAAACCCTATTGATTTTATATGGAGCCTATATTCAGTACTGGAGCCTGTATAACCTCTGCATTATTGTAGGTCACAGCTCACATTCTGTGGTCATAGCGAGGTACATTCTAGGCTGTACTCATTTCAGGACCAGTCTTCCTCAAGTGGCAGAGTACGTTGACCCAGCCTCCCTTTGGAGAATGGGGCAGTCCCTACCATTGTTGTTCCATATTGAGGGCAAGGTCCTGTAGAGGCCCACAAGTGGGTCTACTGTATTGTTTCTGATGAAGATGACCAGTGATGGTGAAAAGAGGGATCTGTTAGAGATCTAGGCCCATCATGTCTATGTGGGAACCTGAGGATTCCCTGGATAGGTGATGGGGTGGACTGGTAGTAACCAAAAGAACTATCATTGGGAGCTAGGTGGTGGCACACCTGGTTGAGCACACATGTTATAATGCATAAGAACCCAGATTCAAGCCCCAGTCCCCACATACAGGGGTAAAGCTTTGTGAGTGGTGAAGCAGTGCTACAGGTGTCTCTCTATCTCTCTTTCTCTCTATCTCCCCCTACCCTCTTGATTTCTGACTTTTTCTATCTGTCTAATAAATAAATATAATTTATTTTTTAAGAGCCACATTAAATAATGCTGATTTTTTTCTCTTATTCAGCTCTTATACTCCTTACTTTATCTGACAAGGTTAGACTTAGAATGATTTAAGGAAGTAAAATAGGAAGTGGGTGAGGAGGCTATCTAGGTCTAAGTAGAAAATATTTTATTAAATACTTTATGATGTCTTTTCTAGGTCATCTACTTGTTTGCTGCACTTAACTGAGTCACTGAAAATTCTTGTACACATTTACTTTAATATATATATATATTTTTTTTCTCCCTAACTTATGGATGCATGTTCACATGTAGCCTATCTCATGGGCCCTGGTCTATATTTAGGATTCTTTGGCCCACCCTGTCCAACGCTTGATGTTTCGTCACCCAATCTGGTCCCCTACGCCTACACTGAACTTCTCTGTTCCAGTCTCTTGGAAACAGAGTTGGCAGTCAGCTGAGGTAAAGAACAAACACCTCATCACAGACCCCTGCAAGCGTCAACCTGGCTTTGACCTAGCATGTTATGATTGGGCCCTCCTCAATCGCTATCGAACAGGCCATGGCCGGTGCACCGCTATGTTCCATCGCTGGGGAGCCAGAGACGACCCGAACTGCCCCTGCGGCTACAGACAGACTATGACCCACATAGTCAACGACTGCCACCTCTCCAGATTCAAAGGAGGTCTCGAAACTTTACATCAGGCTCAACCTGACGCTGTTAACTGGCTACGGAAGAAGGGCAAACACTAGAAGAAGAAGGAAGTGTATCACCTAAAGGAATTAAGAAGTCCTATGAGCTAGGAAAGGTCTCACCAAATTCACAATTATAACTTCATCTCCCCTCACCCTCTTCATCTGCACTATTCCAGCCTTTAGGTCCATGATTGGTCAACACTTAGTTTGGCTTTGTATGTTAACTCTCTTTTCAACCACCAGGTTCCAGATGCTAGCATGATGCTGAACAGACTTCCCTGGACAGACAGCCAATGTGTCCTGGAGCTCCACTTCCCCAGAGACCTTCCCCACTAAGGAAAGAAAGAGACAGGTTGGGAGTATGGATCGATCTGTCAACACCCATGTTCAGCAGGGAAGCAGTTACAGAAGCCAGACCTTTGACTTTCTGCATCCCACAATGACCTTGCGTCCATACTCCCAGAGGGTTAAAGAATAGGAAAGCTATCAAGGGAGGGGATGGGATGCAAAGTTCTGGTGGTGGGAACTGTGTGAAGTTGTACCCCTCTTATACTATGGTTTAGTCAGTGTTTCCTTTTTGAAAATAAAAAATTTAAAAACAAATTATAACTTCATCTTAAGAACCTAAACTTAATCACATAGCCATAGTCCCTCTTATCTTGCAAGGTAATATACTCACAGGGAATAAGGGAATGAATCTCTTTGAGGATTCTTATTTCACCTCTCATAGTTGTTGAGTCACTGTTTTGTATTAAAGTATTTTCTGTATGGGGGGAGAATAATGCTGGAACTCTATAAAAATATTGAGGCCAAGAAGATGGCAACCATCTTGCAGCTCTGGGATTGTTCTCTGTGATAAGGCAACAGTATAAACAGCAATCAAGGGAAATAAGTGAACCAACAAATGAAGAAATAATCCTTGAGACACAGAAAATCCAAACCTAGGAAGAGAAACACAGGGATCACTGAAAAAGAGACAAATAACAAGCCAAAGAGTTCCCCATCAGCATTCCCCAGACCTCAGTTCCCAGTACTGCTATCTACATCCACAAACTGGCAATACCCCATGTGTGGAACCCAGGGTGAGTCTTGCAATCCAAGCCAGCTGGTCTCAGCCTGCCACTGGAAAGATCTTCAACCTAACCCCTAAAATTAGGCAGAACCCACCAAGCCAGACTTGGGCCTTAGTTAGTCTAGGTCTCACTGTTTTCTGGCAACTACCAAGTCCCACAAGTGCATACAAGGAAGTCAGGCTGCTCTCCCAGTCAGTCTTCATTGTGTCAGGACAGGGGAGTGCAGTCCTCAGATCTCTGTCTGCAACTAAGGGAACCTAAGGGATCTGTCCCTGCAAGACTTCATTGTATCAGGGCAAACATTCTCACTTATAAGTGGGACCTAGTAATTAAGAACCAGAGGAAGAAAACATGAACTGAGCATGGTGTATTGCATCAAAGCAAGCAACTCTGGAGAAAAGGGGGTGGGGAGTTAGGTAGGGGTGAAAGAGAACTGTAAAGGGCTGGATGCATAATGGCTGCATTGTAAAGCATTAACCCCCTTAATAAACAAAGTTAAAAAAAAAGAATGACAAATACACACACACACACACACACACACACACACACACACACACACATGCCAAGACACTAAAAAAGACCCTTTCATGGTGTCTTTCAGAAAGGCAATGCTATTAGGCCATCTCCTAATGGGGGTAGAACCCAGATTTTAATTAGAAAAACATGGAGTACCTGAGGGATAGAATTTAGCATGGAGAGTCAGAGCCAAGATGGTGACTTGGAAACAACAGCTGGTGCGAGCTCCAAAAAGAAGTAGATCACACCCTGGTATTGTCTGGACGACCAAAATTAACTTTTGTTGTTTTGTCCATTGATAGGTGACTGGGTGTCCTATCCACTGTGAGAGGAACTTGTTTCACTTTCCCTCTTCCCTCCACTCTCCCTTTTCTTTCCTCCTAGCTAATTAAAAAAACAAAAACAACAATAGCAACAACAACCACCACCAACAAAAAACATTTCCTTTCACTGCTCTGTTTTTCTTCATATTCTTCCTTCTTTTGCTTTCTGAATTCACTGATAATCATTTGTGAATTATTTTGGGGAAGAAATCTGACTTGGAGTGGACTCTTTCTGTATGTGTCTCTCTTTTCTACTTCCCTTTCTCCTCTTGCTATACCTAGAATTTACAGTGGATAGTAATTAGATTTACATAATTGTCTATTCTTATTTCTACTTTTTTCCTTTCTTTTTCTGTTTTTTCAGTTTTAGTTGCTATTTTTTTCTTGGACTGGAGGTGTTGTTTGGCTAACTGGAATTGGTTGAACTGTATTCTTGCTTCAGTTACTATTGTTGCAATTTCTGGGGTTGGTGACTGCATTTGTGAAAGGTCTTTAGTATAGCGTGGTTTGTATTCAAAACACAACAACTGAAGAATGACAGAATAGAAAAATAAAAGCCATATCAACAAAAAAAAGTTTAAATCAGGAGGAAATAAAACTGCTACGACAATGAATCAAGATAAGAGCCCAGAAGAAACTTCAAATCAGTCAGAATTAACCATAGGTAACCAAAGTATTCAAGCAATAGTAAACCTAATAATCACAGAAATGAAGACAATGGAGGAAAGGGCTATCTAAATTGGGGAAACAACAGATGAGTCCCTCAAGAAAAATACTATCTTGAGGTAATTAGAGAAATGAAAGGTGAAATAGATGAGTTAAAAGGGCAATTAGCAGGACAAGCTAATACTATAACTGAACTGAAGAAAGAAACTGGGGGAAGGGAAAGCAGATTAACAAGCAGAAAACAGAATTAGCCAGACATAGGATGAGCTACAGAAAACAAAGAAACAGGTAAAAGAGCTCAAAAAGAGATTGAGAGACACTGAAAACATCAACAGAGACATGTATGGAGATCTCAAAAGAAGTAATATTCATATAGTTGGCCTAACCAGAGGAAGAAAGAGAGGAAAGGGAAATAAACATTCTAAAGGAAATAATAAAAGAAAATTTTCCAGACCTAAAGAACACAAAGGACATTAAGAGTCAAGAGGCCCAGGGAATCCCAAACAGAATCAACCCAGACCTGAAGACACCCCAAGACACATCACAGTTACAATGAAAAGAAGAAAGAAGAAACAAAGGATTCTAAAAGCTGCAAGAGAAAAACAAAAAGTCACATACAGGGGAAAACCCATAAGACTGTCAGCAGACTTCTCCACTCAATCTCTAAAAGCCAGAAGAAAATGGCAAGATATATATTAGGCTCTCAATGAAAAAGGGTTTCAACCAAGGATAATATATCCTGCTAGACTTTCATTCAAACTAGATGGAAAGATCAAAACCTTCTCAGACAGGCAGCAGTTAAAGTAGGCAACCATCACCAAGCCTACCCAGAAAGAGGTTCTAAAAGACATCTTAAAACAAGAACATCACCAAAATACTTGCCATATATAAGAGCAAATTAAAAATTTATTGAATTATAGCATTGCAATAACTTAAATCCATAATATCAATAAATTTCAATGTCTCAAACTCACCCATTAAAAGGCACAAACTGGGAGGATGAATCAGAAAACACAATGCAACCATATGCTGCTTGCAAGAATCCCACCTGACCTAACAAGACAAAAACAGTCTTAAACTGAAAGGATGGAAAACTATCATACAGGTTAATGGACCAAAAAAAAGTGCATGAATAGCCATTCTCATCTCTGACAGAATAGACTTTACACTAAATAAAGTAATAAAAGATAGGCATGGCCATTACATAATAATTAGAAGAATAATCAATCAAGAAGTTTTAATAATTATTAGCATCTATGTACCCAATGAGGGACCATCTAAGTACATCAAACACCTACTGAAAGAAAAACAAAAATACATCAATAGTAATACAATAATAGTGGGAGACATCAATACCCCACTTTCACACTCACATTAACTAAGCAGAGAATCAACAAAGAAACAAGATAATTAAATAAAAAGAAATGCAGACTAGACCTCCTGGACATTTTCAAAATTCTTCACCCCCCAAATGAGGAATACACGTTCTTTTCAAATCTACACAACACATACTCAAGGATAGACCACATGTTAGGCCACAAAGACAGTATCAACACATTCAAGAGCACTGAAATCATCCCAAGTATCTTCTCAGACCACAGCAGAGAAAATCTAACATTCAACAACAAACAGAAAATCACTAAAAGTCACAAAAATTGGAAACTCAACAACATGGAGCTTAAGAACCACTGGGGCAGAGAGACACTCAAGCAAGAAATTCAAAAGTTCCTGAAAACAAATGAAAATGAAGACACAAGCTATCAAAATATTTGGGACATAGCTAAAGCAGTACTGAGAGGGAAACTCATAGCCATACAATCACACATTAGAGACAAAGAAAAAGCTCAAATAAATGAACTTACAACACAACTTAAGGACTTAGAAGAAGAGGAACAAAGGAACCCTAAAGCAACCAGAAGGACGGAAATCATTAAAATTAGAGCAGAAATGAACAACATCGAAAATAAGAGAACCATACAAAAGATCAATGAAGGAAATGTTGGTTCTTTGTAAAATTAAACAAGATTGACAAATCCCTATCAAGACTCACAAAAAAAGGGAGAAGAATCAAATAAATATAACTGTAAATGATGGAGGAGATATCACAACTGACACCACAGAAATTTAGAAAACCATGTGAAACTTCTATAAAGAACTATACACCACCAAGCTACAGAATCTGGAAGAAATGGAAGAATTCCTAGAAACATATGCCCTTCTAAAACTGAACCAAGAATAACTACAAAACCTAAGAGCACCAATCACAGACAAAGTAATCAAACAGTTAGAGTCTTCCCAACAACAAAAGTCCTGGATCAGATGGCTTCCCAAACTAATTCTATAAAACATTAAGGAAACAATTAATACCTATGCTTTTAAATCTCTTCCACAAAATAGAAGAAACAGGAACACTCCATTCTACCTTCTATGAAGCCAACAACACCCTGATACCAAAAGCAGATAGGGACAAAGCAAAAAAGGAAAACCACAGACCAATATCTCTGATGAACATAGATGCCAACACCCTAATACCAAAAGCAGATAGGGACAAAACAAAAAGGGAAAACTACAGACCAATATCTCTGATGAACATAGATGCCAAAATATTAAACAAGATCCTGGGCAACTGGATACAGCAATATATCAAAAAGATTGTTCATCACAACAAAGTGGGATTTATCCCAGCAATGCAAGGCTGGTTCCCCATATGCAAGTCAATCTATGTCGTTCACCACATCAATAAAAGCAAAACCGAAAACCACATGATTATCTCAATAGATGCAGAGAAAGCCTTTGACAAAATCCAATACCCATTCATGCTCAAAACACTACAAAAATGGGAATAGATGGGAAAATCCTCAAGATAGTAGTCCATATATAGCAACCCTATAGCCAAAATCATACTCAATGGACATAAGCTGAAAGCAGTCCCCCTCAGATCAGGGACTAGACAGGGCTGTCCACTATCAGCATTACTCTTCAACATGGTATTGGAACTTCTTGCTATAGTATATGATAGTATACATAGAAAAACCTAAAGAATCCATAAGGAAGCTACTGGAAGTTATTAGGCAATAATGTAAGGTGTCAAGCTACAAAATCAATGTAAATAAATCAGTGACATTTCTTTATGCAAACACTAAATCGAAGAAGGGGACATCCAGAAATCATTCCCATTAACTGTTGCAGCAAAATCAATAAAATACCTAGCAATAAAGCTGACCAAAGAAGTGAAAGACTTGTATACTGTAAACTGTGAGTCACTATTCAAGGAAATAGGAAATGATGCCAAAATGGAAAGACATTCCATGTTCATAGATTGGAAGAATTAATAGCATATAAATGAATATTCTACCCAGAGCCATATACAACTTTAACATGATACCCATCAAAGTTCCACCAAGCTACTTTAAGAGAATAGAACAAAAACTGCAGTCATTTATCTGGAACCTGAAAACACCTAGAATCACCCATACTGGAACAAAAATAGGCACACAGACTAGTGGAAGAGGATTGAAAGCCCAGAACTAAACCCCCACACCTATGGACATCTAATCTTTGATAAGGGGGCCCAAAGAATTAAATGGAGAAAGGAAGCTCTCTTCAATAAATGCTGCTGGGAAAACTGGATTGAAACATACAGAAGAATGAAACTGAACCCCTTTATTTCACCAGAAACAAAAAATCAATTCCAAATGGATCAAGGACTTGGATATTAGACCAGAAACTATCAAATTCTCAAAGGAAAACATTGATGGAACACTTTCCCACCTAAACCTCAAGGACATCTTTGATGATACCAACCCAATTGCAAGGAAGACTAAAGAAGAAACAAATCAATGGGACATCATCAAATTGAAAAGCTTCTGCACAGCCAAACAAACTATCATACAAAGAGACCCCTCACAGAATGGGAGAAGATCTTCACATCCCATACATCAGACAAGAAAGTAATCACCAAAATATACAAAGAGCTTAGCAACTTAGCAATATAAAAGCAAATGACCACATCCAAAAATGGGCAGAAATATGAACAGAACATTCACTACAGAAGAGATCCAAAAGGCTAACAAACACATGAAAAGTTGCTCCAGTTCTCTGTCAGAGTAACGCAAATAAGGACAACATTGTGAGTGAGTATAAAGTTCATAATAAAATACTGTCTACTTAGACTTAGATACCCTCCTCACCTACTTCCTATTACACTTTCCTCACTCACCTTATCAAAACCAGGACTGCAAAAGTTGAATAAGGACAAGAGGCTAGCATACTTTAATGATGACTGTGTAGTTACTCTCAGGTCATTCCACCAGCTGGGGCTCTAGTCAGGGAGTCCTGAGATTCCCAAACAGACATGATGGACCTAGACCTCAAATAAATCTCTCTCTCCATTGTTACTGGTCATTTCTATCAGGAACAACACAACAGACCCTTTTTTGGTCTCCCATAGGACCTTGTCATCAACTTGGATCAACAATGGTAGAGAATGTCCCATCCTCCGAAGGGAAGATGGACAACATACTCCATGCTACACCTGAGGAAGATGGATCCTGATATTGGGATATCTTAGAACATTCCTACTCATGACCACAGAATGTGAGCTCAAATCTACAGGGATGCAGAGGTCACATACGCTCCTAAGCTGAATATGGGCCCCAGATCACATCAAATGCATGGGGTTTCCAATCAACAATATTTATACCCGTTCCCCATTTTAGGGAGCTACCGTCTTCCCTGATCCAGCTTTCTGGTCTTTTTTCCAGCCATAACATCATCTCACCAGACAATAATTTGGATCTTCCTGCATATGAGATTTAAGGCTCAGGGGAAAAAAAGAATAACTAGTATAGCCACAGGCCCTTTGGCATATAACTAAAATATGCTACTAGTTATCTACAAAACGGAGATTCCCTACCCCCCAACTCTTCATCTGCACTATTCCAGGCTTTAGGTTCATGATTAGTCAATAATTTGTTTGTCTTTATATGTTAACTCTCTTTTCATCCACCAGGTTCCAGATGCTAGCATGATGCTAATTAGACTTCCCTAGACAGGCAACCCCAATATTGTGTCCTGGAGCTCCACTTCCCCAGAACCCTTCCCCACTAAGGAAAGAGAGTTTCAGACTGGGAGTATGGATCAACTTGTCAACACCCATGTTTAGCAGGGAAGCAATTACAGAAGCCAGACCTTCCACTTTCTGCATCCCACAATGACCTTGGGGCTATACTCTCAGAGGGTTAGAGCTATCAAGGGAGGGGATGGGATACATAGTTCTGATCATTGGAGTTGTACCCCTCTTATCCTATGTTTTTGTCAGTGTTTCCTTTTTATAAATAAAAGAAAAAGAAAAAAGAAATTAGCAAGGAGAAAGAAAAACAAGGAAAGACAGCCCTAACCGGTGTGTGTGCTTTTTAAAGATCAGCTTTCATTCTTTGATATGAAGACAGTTAAGTAGAGAGGCTATCTTACAGCTGTTTTCAGGAAGGAAGGATTCAGGTCACGTTTATTCACAGGTCTCAGTTAAAAATCATTCTCTTTCTACTATCACCACTTCTCTGAAGTCATTAGTGAAATATCACTGGCACTTTATTACTAACTTGACATTTATGTTTAGTGTCTATGAAATTTCATGTTCCTCCTAGATACAATAGCACTTTGAGATGTCATTATTTCAGAGGAAGGAAATCTTTCACTTCTCACTCCTTGTTTGATTACTACCAGCCCCAGTCTCCAGGGAAGAGAGGTTACAAGTCTCTCAGATCCCACAACACTGCATAGACATTATCTGCTAGCAAGTGGTGTTAATGTAAAAGGTCACATACACTGTGAACAGTTTTTCTTATTCAGTGAAGTTTATAAGATGAATCAGACTCCATTTAGAACCTCAATTGACATCAATTCCTGTGTCAAGACATTAAGAGAAGGAAAGAACAAGAGATTGAGAGAGGCCTGAAACACTGCTTCACTTTTTATGATGCTTCCACTCTGCAGTGGGTAGAATGTCTGATAAGTAAACTGGGTGCACCACTGCCCAACCCCTCTGTCTCAGTTTTATGAAGATAATTTCGATCCCACCTGTATTTCCTCATGTGGAAATACTGCCCATTGCCACTCACTTGTTTGAAACTCTTCTAGGAAACCAAGTAACATGTTGTGAGCACACTATATATGCTTCTTCTTCTTCTAGCGTTTGCCCTTCTTCCGTAGCCAGTCAACAGCATCAGGTTGAGCCTGATGTAAAGTTTCGAGACCTCCTTTGAATCTGGAGAGGTAGCAGTCGTTGACTATGTGGGTCATAGTTTGTCTGTAGCCTCAGGGGCAGTTCGGGTTGTCTCTGGCTCCCCAGCGATGGAACATAGTGGCGCACCGGCCATGGCCTGTTCGATAGCGATTGAGGAGAGCCCAATCATAACGTGCTAGGTCAAAGCCGGGTTGACGCTTGCAGGGGTCTGTGATGAGGTGTTTGTTCTTTACCTCAGCTGACTGCCAACTCTGTTTCCAAGAGACTGGAACAGAGAAGTTCAGTGTAGGCGTAGGGGACCAGATTGGGTGACGAGACGTCAAGCGTTGGACAGGGTGGGCGAAGATATCCGCGTATATTGGCAGGTCCGGTGGAGCGTAGACGTGGGAAATGAACTTAGATGATGCCGCATCCCAATGAATATCTGGTGGGGCGATGTTGCTAAGAACTGGCAGCCATGGAACCAGGGTGGAACGGATGGTTCCAGAAATTATCCTCATGGAGGAATATAATTTGGAATTGACCAAGTGGACATGGGGGCTATGGAACCATACTGGGGCACAGTATTCTGCAGTGGAATAGCATAATGCCAGAGATGATGATCGTAGTGTGGAAGCGCTCGCGCCCCATGAGTAGCTGGCCAGTCTTGCAATGATGCTATTCCTCGTGCCCACCTTTGCTGCAGTTTTTATGAGATGTTTGTGAAATGACAGAGTGCGATCGAGAGTAACGCCAAGATAGACTGGCTGGGCTTCATGCCTGATTCTCGTATCACCAAGCTGCACATTAAGCTCACGCGAGGCCAAGGCATGGTGTAGATGGAAAACAGATGATACCGTTTTTGCAGTGCTAGGGATTAGTCGCCATTTTTTACAGTAATCAGATATCAGAGACATGTCTTTCATGAGTGTTTCCTCGAGGATGTCAAACTTGGATGCCTGAGTTGCACAGCAGATGTCATCGGCGTAGATGAACTTCCTTGAAGAAGTTTCTGGGAGGTCATTGATATAAGTATTAAATAGAGTAGGAGCCAGAACAGAGCCCTGGGGGAGGCCACTTGAGACAAGTCTCCATCTGCTAGACTTGTCACCCAGATGCACCCGGAATCTTCTGTTTTGGAGAAGAAACGATATAGTGTTGGCCACCCATGGAGGCAGGCATCTTGAGATCTTGACTAGGAGACCATGGTGCCAGACCATGTCATAGACTGCTGTGAGATCAACAAAGACAGCACCCGTCTTTAAATTCTTCTGGAATCCATTTTCAATGTAAGTTGAGAGGGCCAGGGCTTGTTTGCAGGTAGATCTTCCTGGGCGGAAACCAGCCTGGGCAGGTGATAGGAATTTCTCTGTAAGATGAGAAATACGTGACAGAAGCAGCCTCTCAAGGAGTTTGTAACACACGGAGAGGAGAGAAATTGGTCTATAGCTGGTGGCCAGTGTTGACCAGTATATGCCCGTGTGCATACACAGGTACACACACACACACACGCACACACACACACACACGCACGCACGCACGCACACGCACACAAACACACACACACACACACACACACACACACACACACACACACACACACACACACACACTTGAATCTCTGGCCATACAAAGTAGATGTGAATACTGAGACAAAAGGAAGCTTACTTAATCTTCCTTTGGTTTTGTTTCCTCACCTTTAATACTGAAATACTTAGATGTATATCTCATGAGATTGCCACAGGGATGGAATTAGCTCATATCTAAAAGATTACCAGAACACTTTTTGATATAGAGTTTGCTCTCAATGATTGTTTTTCCTTTTGGCTTCCTTACCTCTCTTCTTTGTCACTCTACTGACACATTTTCTGTCCTTGACTTCATTATTTTCAACTTAGCCATCTCTCTCCTCTACCTGGCAGGAATTTCCTTGAGGATAGGGACTTTATCATGTCTTTCCTTTTATCCCAGCACTTGACTTCAAGTGCCTGAGATGCATTCACATAATGAATGTTAAATAAGTAAACATCATAATTGGGAAACTTAAGATCCTTACAGCCTATAGTCCCTTTTGGTGTAGAAAAGTAAGAGGAAATACAACAGATTTTTAACTACCTATTCTTGTTGTTAAGCTGTATGTTGTTTTCTTCTTTCTGCTTCTCTTATAATGAGACTCAGGATGGACTCACCTGATTATAATTAAGAATATGATAGTAGTTACACCATAAAATGAATTTAGAGACCATAGTATCTTATAATAATAGAAATTTTTATCTTGCTCACGTTATGGGGTATTTTTGTAGTTATTATATGCAGTCATTTAGGAACCTTGGCCCGTAAAGGCTCTGCTATCAATGCATGGTTGCCTGTTGCCAGGTTGCTTCTACATGTCTGAAAAGGGGGAAGAGAGTATGCATGGAGTTTCACATAAAAGATTACACATGCTTATATCAATTTTGGTCACATTTCCTGGTCCAAATTTGATAAATGGGGCTGGATGGTGGTGCACTTGGTTGAGCATATGTGTTATAATATGCAAGCACCCAGGTTTGAACCCCACTCCCCACCTACAAGAGGAAAGCTTAGCAAGTGGTGAAGCAGTGTTGCAGGTGTCCTTATGTCTTGCTTCCTCTCTATAACTCTCTTCCCTTTTGCTGTCTCTATCCAATAAATAAATAAAGATAATACATTTTCAATTTTATAACATTACCACACCTGACAGAAGATGGTTGGGAGATGCAGTCCAATTCTATCCCAGTGCAAAGGAATTGAATTTGGTCAAAAACTGATGAGTTAACTGTCCTTCCTTCTATTCGGTCCAGCCCAGCCACTTGAATGTCATCCATCAAGCCTCTCTCCTTTTCATTTAAATTCATTTTTTGGGGGAGAAGAGTGTTATTGGGACAAGAGTGTTATTGTCACATATGTATAGTTTATCTCTCCATGATAGATGTTAGCACAGCACACTCTCCACCACCTTGTGGTCTTCCTTCACCATAGGACAAAGAGTTGCTACCCTTTTTTTAGACATCCCTCTCACTTTACCCCTTTAAAGTGCTGGGATCTGTTGCTACAAGCTATGAATAATTAAAGGCTCACTCCCTATTTTTTTTCTTTGCTGCTTAAGTCCTACCTATGAGTGAGGTCATGAGATTCTCCCTTTTAATACTATATCTTGCACACTGCTTCCCAAGTGACTTTTCTAAGATAAATACTTGAGATGTAATTTGCATTAATTAGCTCCTATCATCTATTAAATAAAGATCAAATTTTTATAAAATAAACATCTCAGTCCATAAACTCAAATGCATAATATTCCTATCTGTGCTTGATTTTGTTTTCATGTTGAGTGCTTACCTAGTAGAGCTAGGTATCTTGGAATTCCAGATGAGTTTCTTCTCCTTTATCCTGAAGACTATCTCAGGTCTGAGGGAGAAGTACAATAATGTCAAAACTTCAGATGACCCAAGATCCTCAGTGATGAGATCAAAGGAATTTTCCAAAAGAAACCAAAAGTATCCCTTGCCTTTAGGATACCCTAGGATACTGTCATGAGAATTTCATTTAAATAGGAAATGGTAGTGGAAGGAAGCAAAAACCCATGCCCAGCATTATTGAGCAGTAGCAAAATAGAATAATAAAGTGAGATACCACTTGTTGGGAAATTGTGAGGGGCCTCACAAAGCACCCTGCATTCCTTAAAACAGTAAGCCAGCTCCCCCTGCTCCACCCTGCATTCCTGATACTATGGCCTATCTACATAATCATTGTTTTGCCTGAAAGATCCCCACCCATCCCATTCCTTTGATCTATCTTCTTTCTACCCTCAAGACCCTCCCTGCCACCAGGGTATTATTGATCCCACCAGTTAAAACCCTTGCAACAGTTGTTAAGGATGTTTCTACCTTCTCAGACCCCTTTTACCTTTTTCCACCCCTTTCCTAGCCATTTCTGTTTCTGAGTTGCCACTTCCGAGTCTACCCTTTAAAAGCCTTGGCTCTCTGATCAATAAATATATTGCATTGCCTCACGCCACTTGTTTGGTTCCTGAGTCATCTCCCTCACGTACCTGAGTGAGTAGCAGCCCAGGCTGGCTCTGGTTGCATTCTCTCCAACCCAGAAAGTACACACCCGGGAAGAGGCACCCCCACACTAGCCCGGCAACCACTGTAAGTATAGTGATGAGAAACTATTAAAAATAGATCATAGTGGGGGCAGGTTGTGGCACACCCTGTTGAGTGAGTGTCACCATTACCATGAGCAAGCACCAGGGTTAGAGTCCCCACTACTCACCTGCAGGAGGGGTGCTTCATGAACAGTGAACATCTACAAGCCTCTCTTTCTCTCTCTCTCTCTCTCTCTCTCTTTCTCCCCAAACCTCTCAATTTCTCTCTTCCCTGTAAAATAAAATAGAAAAAAATGGGGTGGGGGATATCGCCACCAGGAATGATGGATTTGTAGTGCAGGCACTGAGCCACAGTGATAAACCTGGGTGTGATTTAAAAAAATCATGACACAGGTGGAAATCTCTTGTAAAGAAGACTAAAATAACTTGAAATATGGAATCTAATATAGTAGAAAGTTAGTAAAAGCTAGTAAAGAATGGCAGTCTGCATTTTAATGTTTTCATTAGTATTCTGATTTTTATCTCAGCACCATTATTTACATATTTATACAATTCTATTCAAACAAAGGACAATTTTCACTTTAATGTTTAGTGGAATGTAAAATAATTTCTACAAATGATATAGAGATATATCTGCTTTACTGAATTATAATCAAATATATGAAGGACGGTATACATCCAAATAGGAGAATGATACATGGTTATATCTGGAAAAGCTTTCTTTTTATACATAGAAAATTGATATCTATAGAAGCAGTGACTTACCAAGATTAGGAATTAATAAGTGACAAACTGGAGTTTGAATATACATCCTTGGATCCACTCTCAACTGGTGTGACTAGGGTGGTCAGGGAACCAATACATTTGCTCTGGGCTTTAGAAGTTTAGTTCTAGGAAAATAGATATCAAAACATAAAGTGACACTCAGCAATTAAGTTTACTTACATTCTGAACAATGTACACTTTTCTCTAGCCATGATCTGTAATCACTTCCAGACTTCTAAATCTCTCTTTGATTAATGTTATTTTTCACCCACACTTATCAACCTTTGTCCACTGTGCACATTCTCCATTCTCTGGTAACAGCACTTTGAGTTACCTATGATGACCCCTTTCCATTACACCTAATCTTGGGAAAAGATCCTAGGTAACAATTTATTTCTTCCTTGGTTGTAGAAAGTTTTTGAGATCAGGGTTAATAAGAATTACTCCCTAGAGATTCTGATCTTGGTCAGAATGACACAAATGAAAGAACAGTTGGAGTCAATTCATTCAGTGCAACACCCTGAAGAGATTGTCCATAAGTTCCTGCTCCACAGATGCCCTGCATGTCCCCAGTCTCCATCTTTCTGAGAATTGTTTACTTCACTTCTCCTTTAATTTGGTGTGTCATCTCCAATCTTTCCAATAAACTTCCTTTACTTAAGTTTATTAGACTTGGTTTCAGCTACTTCCCATCAAATAGCCTGAATTGACAAAATATACCATGGGTGGTCTTATTGATTAGCTTATCTTTGCCTGATATTTTATGCCCAAGTGAATTGACTGGTGCCTCAGACTGTTAATGAATAATGTCTAAGGCACTTAAATGCATCTATGAACTCTACCTGAATTCTGTACTACCAGTGTCTATTTTATTCCCAGATATGGTCTTGTCAATTGTACATATTACTACAGTTTTATAACTACAAGAAGAAAAATTGTTCATTCTTGTGAAAGCAGGTTTTCAGTCTTAAATAAGGTGATCAACAACAAAGTGTTAAAAATTAGGTATCAATAGAGAGCTGGACCATGGTGTACTGAGTTCAGTGCACATGTTACTATGAGCAAGAACCTGGGTTTGAGCACCCACTCCTTACCTACAGGGAGGATGATTCGTAAGTCATGAAGCAAGTCTGCAGGTCTTTTGTGATGAAGTAGGTCTGCAGGTCTCTCTCTCTTTCTCTCCCCCTCTATTTTTCTCTACTACTCCCATCACCAATGATCTGTGTCCCCATCCCTATCCCCATGGATAACCACTATAGTTCTCCCACAGTCTTAAATATAGGTTGACTTTTTTTTTTCTTTACATTCCTATGCTCAATTTTCTATATTCTGCGTATGAGTGAAACCATTCTGTAGTTGTCCTTCACCCCCTTACTTGCTTCACTAAGCAATAATCTTCTCCAGCTTCATCCATTTTATCCCGAAGGCCACAATATCACCTTTTTATTGCTCAGTAATATTCCATTGAGTATACGCCCCATGACATTTAAAAAAAATTATTTATAAAAAGGAAACATTGACAAAATCATAGGATAAGAAGGGTACAACTTCACACAATTCCCACCACCAGATCTCCATACCCTATCCCTTCCCCTGATAGCTTTCCTATTCTTTAACCCTTTGGGAGTATGGAACCAAAATCATTGTGGGATGCAGTCCCATGACATTGTTATACAGTTATCTGTCAAAGGGCATTTTGGTTGTTTCCAAGTTTTTGCTATTGTGAATACAACTACTATGAACATAGGGTTGCATATATCCATTTGAATCACTGTTATTATATCTTTATATGCATAGGACTGGAATTGCTGGATCATAAGGTGTTTCCATTTGTATTTCTTTTTAAGAATTCTCCATAGTGTTCTCCACAATGGCTGTACCAATTTGCAATTTACTGATGATTTCCAGTACTTTTTTATTTTATTAAAATATTTATTTCCTTTTGTTGACCTTGTTGTTTTATTTTTGTAGTTATTATTGATGCTGTTGTTGTTGGATAGGACAGAGAGAAATTGAGAGAGATGGGGAAGACAGAGGAGGGAGAGAAAGACAGAAACCTGCAGAACTGCTTCACCACCTGTGAAGCGACTCCCCTGCAGGTGGGGATTCGGGGGCTCAAACCGGGATTTTACGCCTGTCCTGTGCTTCACGCCACTTGCGCTTAACCTGCTGTGCTACCGCCTGACTCCCCAGTACTTCTTCTTTTATTGGCAGATTTTTTAGGGTCCTTTAGTTATAACAGCATATAATCTGAAAATAATGATAATTTGACTTCATCTGCTGCCATCTAAATTTCTTTGATGTCTCTTTTTTGCCTGGTTTCAATGGTGAGGATTTCTAGAATTATAAAATAGTTCTAGAATAGAAGTGGTGAGAGTGGACATCCTTGCCTTGTTCCTTATTTCAGGGGGAAATTTCAATTTTCCTGGTTGAGTATGATGTTAGTCATGAATCTGTCATATATAGCCTTTATAATGTTGAGAAATTTTCCTTCCACTCCAAATTTTTCAAGGGCCTTTATCATAAATGGGAAATTATCACATGTTTTTTTCTGCACCAATTGATAAGATCAAGTGATTTTTATATTTCTTTTTGTTGATATGGTTATTGCTGATTATGTTGATTGACTTGCAGATATTGACCCATCCATCTCTCTCCCTTTCTACCTCCCCCTCCTCCATTTCTCTCTGTCCTATCCAATAAAAATAGAGGAGAAAAAAAACAAAGGAAAAATGCCCACCAGGTGAATTTGTCTTACAGGTATACCAGGTCCTGATAGTAATTCCGTTGGCAGAAAAAAAAAAAAAACTTCAAATATGTTATAGTAATTAGAAAATAAAGGCATGTTTTGGGATAATTGTGGGAATTGTGTGGAGTTGTACCCCTCTTATACTATGTTTTTTGTCAGTGTTGCCTTTTTATAAATAAAATTAAAATTAAAAAAGAAGACTCTGGGGAGGGTTTGGTGGGAGGGTTCATGTCCTGGAACATGATGGCATAGGACTTAGTAGGGGTCATATTGTTTTGTGGAAAACTGGGAAATGTTATGCATGTACAAACTATTGTATTTACTGTTGACTGTAAAACATCAATCCCCTAATAAGGAAAAAACTAGGTATTAATACATGATAATCAGTAAATGTTATAACATTAATACATTTATAAGTATTTTTAAATCACATTGTTTCTCAAAGAAGTGTACATTTTTCTACTTTTTAAACAAATAAAACTGGAAATAATATAGATTATTAATGAGTAAACTCATTCAGAAGACACAACCTTAAATATTTGGTCTTGTAAAAAACTAAAAAATAAATGAACATGTGTGTATTACACTAAAATACTTGTACCATTTATCACTCACATGATTTCAACTTCTCCAATTCAGTTCAATGCAATACAATGTAATTCCATTCAATTAAATTCAATTATCTTTATATACAATAAACTAGAGGCAAACTCCTCTTGGGGTGGAGGGAGGTAGGCTTACCCAGGTAAGCACACAGCTCCCCCATCTGTGGAGTGGTTCAACAGCAGTGAAGCAGGTCTGCAGGTATCTATCTCTCCCGCTCCCCATCTTGTAGAACTCTCTTAATTTCTTTCTGTTCTAATACAAACTAGAAATAAATGGGAAAATGAGGGAGGTAGGGGATGGCCACTAGAAGCAGTGGATTCTTAGTGCAGGTTCCGAGCCCCAGTGATAACCCTAGTGGCAAGAGTGAGTGTGTGTGTGTGTGTGTGTGTGTGTGTGTGTGTGTGTGTGTGTGTGTGTGTGTGTGTGTAAGAGAGAGAGAGAGAGATAAAGTGTTTGTTACTGAGATGAAGTGTGGGTTACTGAGTAGTAGCACTGGAATGTCTTAAATTTCCCTCAGTTCTTTGCTTTGGAAAAGATGAGTGCAAGCTGTCTGAGTGATCGTCTAGCTCATGTATTTTCTTCACTAATATGAAAACTGAGACCCAAAATCTGTGCTAAATAATTCATTGGTTGATCATAGAACTGAGATTATTACCTAGGTCTCTTAATGTATGAGTTCATTCTGCAGCACAGCAATTTAATCCAAATTTTTAATCCAATTATTTATCCCTTTGTAAACACAGTAACAATATAAAACAGGAATTATTAATAGAACAATAATGTGAAAATGTGTCTATTTTATTATTGTTTTATTCATAAAATGGAAAAATTGACAAGACTATAGAATAAGAGGGGTACATTTCTACATATTGCCCACCCCAGATGTCAAAAAGAAGTGAAACTCATTATTCAGATGTGAAGGAAATGGGAAATGTGAATTATTCTAGAAAACCTATATAAATCTCAGGTAACTCATTTGCAAGTATTTTTCATCTGAATACCGATGCAGAATCATGCTATTTTCGGTCTGTGTTCTCTTATGTCACATAATCATATTCCCAACTCACTTTGTTGCAGTTTTATAAAAGAAGAAAGATTACTACAGTTTATAGTCAAAGACCAGATCAGCAGATTTCCCCCGCCTCAATTATCTCAGAAATAAAGATATTCTATTTTACTAAAGTATATGCAAGCACAAAGGTTAATGGTCAGTTATGATAGAATGGAAGAAGTTGAATAGGCTGATTTACATTTTCCTGGCTCAATTTATTTTCATAGAATCTGTGGCAGAATTTCCAAGATTAAATATTAGTTTGATGCTGGGAGGTGAAGGACACAGAGAGTTTATTAACCACCTATTCTAGATGCCATATTGAGGTCTAGTAGAGTCAACAATGTCCACCAATCTCCTTCCAGTGTTTCCACTGAGGATGTTTGCCATGTTTTGCTTGACTTGCCTCTCAAAAGAAGGAGAGTGCTGCTCAAAGCAAAGAGTTGTCCAACCAGGACAGACTATTGGGGTTTAGGTGGGAGGGTATCTGTCCCTTACAAGAATTTCATTCCTTAGCTTACTCTACTACATGGGTGTAACTAAGTCAAATCCTACAAATGTAACCAATCCATGCAAGGTAGTTATTGGAAAAGCCAAAGTGAAGGTTCTGTATATACAGGGGCTTCATACCTCACTAAAGGGGTAACTGCAGAGCAATTATTTTTGGATAAATGCACTCTTCTCAGTTAGTTTGTAGTGGAGTCATTGCATCACATATGTGTACTTTCAATGCTTGTTGGCTATTATTTTTATTCTAAGAGAGAGGCAGAGAGAAGGTGAGACACCAAAGCAAGGTACCAGAGCTTCCCCTAGTACCTTGGTGGTCCCTTATGGTGCCAGTACTCAAACCTGGACAGTGCACATGGCAAAGCATATACCCTATCACTGAGTTGTCTCTTCACTTCCAGATATACTTTTAAGAGAACTAGAAATGTAATTATTATCTCTTGATTTAAAAATTAGTTTAAAAAATTGAATACTATTGATGCCAAAATGTGTGTATCTTTTGGGAAGCTACAGTTATTAGTCTACTAACAGATGATTAAACCCAGTGATGAGGTGATGAGACTAAGTGGGAAAGAATCTGTCCCATAGCCCGCCCTAGACTGATCAGATTCATCATTAGGACTTAAAGCCAGAATCTAAGTATAATAAAAAACAATAAGTTTCCAGCCTAATTTTCATGTTTCTGTTATTCACTTCTTTCATGGAATTTGATATGGCAAGAGTCAATTCAAGATCTTAATTCCTGTTCCTAAATCCTAGCCATCTTTCTTTTCACTATTTTCAGAGACTCCTTGGACAGGCAAGTAGGCAGACGGCAAGGCTCAAAATATTATTATAATCTCCATGAATCAAATTTACTATATTGCTAATTTTGTTGACTGCATAGACACACTGAAAATGGGAACACCTACTGTCAGTAATTATTAAAGTTGCAATACTTTTATTTAATGTGAATATTCTATTTATAGTATTTCGGGACATATTCATTCCTTGTAAGCAATTAAAATTCAGTAGGACTAATTGTTCATTAGAGAGAAAACACTTTGTTTAATTAAAGAATGCCATATTTGACATTTGGTCTTCCTTATTATCTATGTTCTTGGTTAATAAGTTTTTAATTGAAAACCATCCCAATGAGTGGAAGGACAATATGTCAGCTCAACTGACCCACATAGTCTAATATTTATCATTAATATTTTGAGACATCAGTGACTATTGTGTTATTTATTAAGCACTTACCGCATGCATCTCTGTGAGCAAAAGAGATTAATTGATCCATTTGTTCTTGAAAGTACACAAACAATCTGTATCAGGCACACTTGTAGGGAAAAAAAAGTATCAGTTATGAAATACATCCAGTCAAACTCCCTTCTGCTGTCTGGACATATTTCTCTTGTCATGGAGTGGGAAGATGAGGCAAGATCTTCTCCTTATAAAGGAATCTATAATCAGTGCTCTCTTATCTTTTTGAGTCCTACCTCCTTCACCTCTTTTGGGCAAAGTGACCTGGGATAAGACTTTATACTGAGGTAAATTTTCTCCTTTGCTAAATTGAAATAATAATATTGACAATCTCATTATGATTATAAACATTAAATGGGATAGCATACATTTGGAATAGTGCTTATTGTACAGTAAGTACCCCAAAATGGTGATTTTTAACAATCCAACAGTAATGCAAATGTAATTCCTAAACTGTAAGTGTTTAACCTCAGTGAAAAAGAACCCAGACTTCTGATGTGAGCTCTGCAATTAACTAACTATTACCCTGAGCAAACTGGTCTTGATTTTATATTTGCAAATGTGGAGTCTAAACTAGCACTGTTGATTTTCAATAACTTCTAACTTCTAACTCCCCAGAGTTGAGATTTGAGAGCTTTTGGCGATGCTGAAGTGCATATTTCTATATAGGATGACAACCTTCACACTCAGTATAAACTAGAATAAGCATATCTATCATGTTGTCCAAGATGAAGTATGTTAAAGTTAACCACAAGTAGTACAACTCTTTATTTGTTTGTTTGTTTCTACAGTGGGAAATTTTTCCCCAAGTTGGAAACATTTGAGAGAAATACTTGGGCCTCTCTCTCAGCCTACCTCCCCCTGAACAAATGAGTGAGTTTGGAAAGGGGAATAGGTTTAGGTGGGGAATCAGAATTTTCTCTGTAGGGAGACATCTGGCCTTCACACACAGTTGCTTGTGACTGGCCAACAACAGGACTGCAGCTGTCCTGCTCAGCTCTTGATTGGTTGGAAGGGTTTCAGTCAGAGATAAAAGTGTTAGTGAGTGCAGATCCTAGCTATGTTCCAGCTCAACTAATCTGTTAAAGCTGGCATTTTGATTGTGAGCTATCTCATTCCAAATGATGTATTTTTCAGTGGGGTCTGAACCCAGAGTAGAAGTGAAGTGTTATTTACATGGCCCTTGAGTCCCAATAAATATCTTGGGGTCTGTTTGAATTGCTTAGAAGAAAAATGCTCAATCCCAGTATGGTTTGTTTACTCTATGATGCAATTCACCAGCCAGACCAGAGCACAACAATCCAGAATTTTCAAGGACCTATAAACAGATTTTCCTGGTTAAAAGGTTCAAGTCTTCAGACTCCAGCTGCCCAGCCACTGATTTCTTAGCCAAACCTTCCTGGCTGAGGACTTTTTCCTTGGAATGTGAGTGCTTACAAAGTTCCACCCTACCTCAGCTAAAAGGCTCTGTGTCTCAGTTCCGAAATCCTAAAAAACTATCTGTCTTCTTCTTATTTAAACACTATATCCCAGAAATAACTTGCAGAATGAAAAGAGGTCTTATGTCAGCTCTGCCTGGTCTGCTCCCATGGGTCAAGCCATTCTTATGTGCTCTTTTTTCAGCACTACCTATACAGCATCAATAAGGAAAAAAAGTTCTCCCCTTAACTTCACATGAGTTGTTTGAACACCCCCAAGTAGTCATTCCAGCAGCTAAAATGTTTGCACACATCTTTGCCAGAGTAGTTATATAGTTTTGTATCTTTTTTATTCTTTCTGTTGGTTCTTGCAAATGAATTATAATACATGGGGAACTTTTCCATAAGGAAGCTATTAAGTTGTCCAGATGATAAAAGTAAAACTAACATTTGTATTCCTTATATTTCCTGTTGCTCAGCTTCCTGCCATATATAATAATCATGCTTGATAACCAGTGTGTTGCATTTACCTGGGGTGATGCAGTGAACTGCAAACCGTAGGTTCTTTTTGACTCAAGTGTCTGATAGTAATGAAGATATCTATCTTTGAACTACAGTTGATAAGATTCTGCCTAACATTCATTGATCCACAAATGGTTTCTTTTCCACATTGTAAAACGAACTGATAAGCCATTTCCTCTAATCTCCTCTGGCACTTCAGGCAGAGCTGGGACAGCTCCCATATTGATCCACTTTTTTCTTCCAGCTTGCACTCCAGCCCTAAGCAAGGCAGAATTAAAAAAAAAAAAAAAACACTTCAAAACACTCCAAATAATTCTGCTGAGAGCCAAAGAAGTGCAATACTCCCCTTGATTTCATTTTTCATATCATTCAGGTACTTGCTTTAGCTATGGAACAAAGGACTATTAGATGTGAAAAGGCAGACAAACTGGCTCTAACTGCAATGTTGCCTTTTGAAACAGGGAGACTACAGTCTACTTTTCAGAGCACTACCTGCTCCTAAAAGTCTCAGTGAATATTACAGATGAAATCAGTAGGAATATCATCTGAGTACAAAAATATCTTATTTGATTTTTTTCTATTTACATGACATCCTAACATTCTAACGTTAAAAAAATAATACATCACTACACATGAATTGCAATTCTACAGTGGTTCTTCACCCTAAAAATGAAGTGATAGTGCCTTTAAATATATATGTATATATATATATTTATAATAAATGCATAATATCACCCTGGGCTATGAGAGAGAGGACAATGCCATAGCTTTTTTTTTTTTTATTTAAATTTTTAATTTAAGAAAGGATTAGTGAACAAAAGCATAAGGTAGGAGGGGTACAACTCCACACAATTCCCACCACCCAATCCCCATAACCCACCCTCTCCCATGATAGCCTTCCAATTCTCTAGCCCTCTGGGAGCATGGACCCAGGGTCGTTGAGGGTTGCAGAAGGTAGAGGGTCTGGCTTCTGTAATTGCTTCCCCGCTGAACATGGGCGTTGACTGGTCGGTCCATACTCCCAGTCTGCCTCTCTCTTTCCCTAGTAAGGTGTGTCTCTGGGGAAGCTGAGCTCCAGGACACATTGGTGGGGTCTTCAATCCAGGGAAGCCTAGCCAGCATCCTGGTGGCATCTGGAACCTGGTGATTGAAAAGAGAGTTAACATACAAAGCCAAACAATTTGTTGAGCAATCATGGATCCCAAGATTGGAATAGTGGAGAGGAAGTGTTAGGGAGGTACTCACTGCAAACTCTAGTGTAATCCTGCTTTCAGGTATATATTTTGCAGTAGTTTATGGATACGTGTGCACATACACTCTCTCTCACAGAAACTGGTGTATGTCTAGGTTATGGGACTTTGTTAGAAAGAGAACTACCTGAGATGAAATTAGAGTGTACTATAAAAGGAAAGGTCTCACCCGAGTAATGAAGCTGAAGGGTTGTCATTCCACACGTGAAGTCTCTGGATACACACTGAGGTGAAGCATGTTGAGATGGCAATCGTTGCTTTGGTTAGGTTGTGATCGGCGGATGCAATATTATTTGGTATGGATTGGGAGAAGCATACGGGAAAGTGAGCCCTATCCAAGGGTGCCAGGACTGGGGGAAGTAGGGGCTCTATAGTGAAGATGTGAGGTTCCTGCTGTCTTAGGGTTCAAAAAGACAATCAATAGTTAATATTATCATCACATTATTTGTTAATTGGGTTAACTTTGAAAAGTCCCTTTGTTATGGTTTGCTGTACAGTACCCAGTATCTTGTATATAGCTGTGCTATTGGAAGCTTCTAATCTACTTGGTCTAGGCTTTTGAGAGAGTCCGCATATCAAATACGTAGCCTATCTATTAAAAAGATTCAGTTTGTCTTTTGAGAACCTTTGAGACATACAATTGATTTCCCCCTCTCATATTAATTAACTACTGATTTATATGTCTACATTTTGCTAGGAGTGTACATAAACACCATTCCCATCACCAAAGGACCGTGACCCATCCCTCCCGCCCATTCCCACCCCCCACTGGCCCAGGAAGCTACATGTCTACCCCTCACCACTGGGTTTTTACTTTGGTGCCCATAGCTTTTTTCAGTGCCATAGCACTGCCCATGTAGTGGCAACATTCAAACTGAAGCCATACTCATGGTAAGGCATACCTTCTCTCCAGTGAGCTGTCTCTCTGAGATGCTTTTACCAGTATCTAATATGTGTACAACTGGACATAATGCTTCCGAAAATGTTATATCTAGACCAAATAAAAATCTAAATAAATAGCTTCAAGCTGCAGAGGCAAGAGGGAAACTCCTGCTTATCCATTAAGGCCACTAGGGAGTTATAGGAAATTGGTATTTGTCATATTAATAATGCAAAGAAACTAACATCCCCAAAGTTTAATGAAACAAATACTCACCATGAATAATATCTTTCAGCAACAACATCAAGATATTTTTCACTTAAAGAAATAAATAAGGTTGGCAAGACAGTTCACTTGGATAGTGCACTTGCTTTGTCATGGATATCACATGACCCAGGTTCAAATCCTATCCCCACAATACTGAAGGAAGCTTTGATGTTGTGGTTGGTGTCTTCCCCATATATATATTTGAAAGGTCATTCTGTACCAGTAAAGTCCTAGTGAAGACAAAAACAAGCAAGCAAACACATTATAAGGAAGTTGACATCTCTTGTGACTCAATCTTTAAGCACATTTATCTTGCTTCTGTCTACATCATGCTCTTTAAACTTTTACTGTAAGTTAGTTAATATATAATAATAAATACTGTATAAAATCTTCATGTTCTCTATTTTAACCTTGAATAAATGGCATCCAAATATAAGTTATTTTTTTCTTTATTTTTTTATTAGGAATTTAATGATTTACAGTATAGTTGTTGGCACAGGAATTTCACATTTCACCAAGATAGGTGCAAGCAAAACACTTTACCCCCAAAACTAGGTCCATCATATATACTAGGATCCTCTTTCTCCAGAATTGTTTGTTTTGGTGTAATCCACAAAACCAGTCCAATATTTACTTTACATTTCCCTTTTTTGCTCCTTTTTCTTGAGTTCTGCCCGTGAGTGAGATCATCCCATATTCATCCTTCTCTTTCTGGCTTATTTCACTTAACATGATACCTTCAAGATCTATCCAAGATGAGGTAAAGACACTGACTTTATCACTGATAGCTGAGTAGTATTTCATTGTGTATATATGCCACAAATTTTTTTAGCTACTCATCTGTTGTTAGACACCTAAAAAAAAAAAACCACCATCCAAAGATATCTGTTAATACTATGTTCATAGCTGCACAATTTGTAATAGCCCAAACTTGGAAGCAATGTATAATGTTATTTTTAAAATCTGCTCATGTTGGCATATGAAAATATACTTCATTTATTTTAGCTATTGCACAACATTCCATCTTTATCTGTATATCAATTTATTAATCCCCTTTGTATTACAAACATTTGAGTCATTTCCAATTTTTGTTATTAAAAACAATGCTGCAAAGAACATTCTTTGGCATGTCTTCCTATTGCACATGTGTAAAGCTTCCTGAGGATATAAACCCAGTAGTGAAATTAAGGGACATGGGGCATAAGCATTTTCAACAGTGCATAATATCACCAAAGCACTTTCCAAAGTATCTATACCAGTTGCCACTTCTACAAACAGTGACTATGAGTTCACTTTTCCACACTGACACTTGATATTAACAAAATCATTAACTTCTGACAATTTTATGGTTGTGAAAGATCATTTGGTTGCCCCAATTTGCATTCTCTGAGCACTAGTAATGTCAAGCATCTGGACATGCTTCTTAGCCACTTGTGTTTCTTCTTTTATGAAATTTAAATTTGTTTCTGACACCTGTCTATTAATCTGTATATTTGCCTCTGTCTTAATGATTTTTAGGAGTTCTTTATATGCACTGCTAACTAATTATTTTAAGGTTAGGCTGCACCTAGAAGCTCCATTATTCCTCTACAATTTATGAGTCAAATATTCACATGTTCAGAATTTTTTTGCAATAAAAAAGAATAATCTTAAAAACAATATAGCGTGAGTTCTCAGTGGACTATAGTTTATCGTAGCATATTTTGGGACTCAGAAAATGGAAAGAGGACTATTAAGAGGTGTTGGATAGTATGCCAGCTCCCCCCAGCTTAAACACCAGTATGTATGAGATTAGTTTGATCCCACTCAAAGCTGCTGTCTATTTACATAAATCACTTTTACATTTACATAAAGCACCACCTTCCCTCCAGGGCATTGGTGGTTCAGTGGTAGAATTCTCACCTGCTCCACCCCCTTTCCTTGTCACACCCTGATCTTCCACCAGTCACTTTTCGTTCCACCCTCTCTATATCACATCCTGTTTCCACCCTACTTGGAGAGTATAAATACAGCTGCTCTTCTGATTAAAGACACTTGGAAATTTCTTTCCGACTCCGAGAGTTCCAGAGTGTATCTCCTGTGAAATTAGTGTGGCACGAATTCCTGATCCCTCTCCCACGCAGCAGCCTAGATCGGCTCCAGTTAAGTTCTCTCCAACCCAGAGGGCACTAGCTCGGGAAGAAGCACCCTCAGGCTATCCCAGCAAAGAGGAGGACACTTAAGTCCTTATAGTGGAATAAGATGATGGTCTGGTTGAGGGTAAAATGTACTGATACCTGTACTGGGGAAATATGGAAATGTATCCTATGACAACAAAAATCCAGTAAGCCAATATTTCCTCAATAAAGTGATACTGAAGATGGGAAAAATAATTTGAAAAAATAACTAGTCTTTGAGTCTGGCTATAAGGATGCTTGGAAGGTCTAACAGATGATTGGCCTATAGGTGAACCTAGAATTTCAATGGAAAAGGCTTAGGGAGATGAGTCTATCATGGTCCAGGATTATATGATTAGACTTGTGTAGAAGTATCTCAGAAAATAGAATTTTAACAATAACCACTTGTAAGAGAGACTCTGGGAATTTCCCAATATACTGATAAAGATGTACTGATATATTTTCAATATTTAGATTGGTGACTTTTCCGTTTAAGGGGGATAACTCACTTACATGTAAGAATTAAATGATATTTCTCCTGAAATTTGCTGCTGTAGAATGAGAAGGATGAATTGTCCGCTGCAAGAAATGTCATCATTGAAGTTGTTCGATTGATTACCAGCAGAATTATTTCACAAAATGGTAATATCTTTAAGAATTCTCTATGGAACAATTTTGTTAGGTTTTCACTGTGACTTGGTTTTATTTATTTATTGGATATAGACATAGAGAAATTAAGAGGGAAGGAGGAGATAATGAGAAAGAAAGAGAGGAAGGGAGGAAGGAAGGAAGGAAGGAAGGAAGGAAGGAAGGAAGGAAGGAAGGAAGGAAGAAAGGAAGGAAGGAAGGTGAAGCATAGCTTCACCACTTATGAAATTTTCCCTCTGCAGGTGCAGACTGGGGGTTGAACCTGAGTCCTTGTGCATGGTAACATGTGCCCTCAACCTGATCCACCACCACCCTTTTCCTTCACTGGGATCTTGCATGTGGACAAATCCACCACTCTCACCCGACTCTTCTTTCCTTCTTTTTTTTTTTCCAGTTAGAGTGTTAGAGGCAAAGGGAGAGAGAGAGAGAGAAAGAGAGAGAGAGAGAGAGAGAGAGAGAGCCCACACCACTGCATAATGAATTGGTTTTTAGGAACTGCTCCATCACCATGGATGAAAAGTTTTCCAGGCATCTTTTTGAGGGAAGTTAAGAATATATTTGGCCCTACTCAAGGAAAAACACAGAGTCACTAGCATCTCCTTAAGGTAGTATAATTCTTCCAAGATAGTGGATGGCAATTAAGAGACTAGACAGATGCATGGAGTATGGGCAGTGAAACTTAGGCAAAATCTCAAAATGCAGAAAGGTGATTCCTCTTTTAATGTCATCACAAAACACAAGGAAGTAATGTCTCCGAAATAAATTGGTTCCTCTGGACCTGCTCACCACTCTGAAATCTATCTCCATCCTCAGAAAGTTGGAATGATCATTGAATTAACCATAGAAATTTATACTAGGAAACATTCTAGCTTAAACATTACAGAGAGCATTCTAACATCACCTGCAAATATGATGAGAATTCACACAGAATGTTCACACTTGTTTCATTCTGTAAAATAAGCATAAATAACATTATAATAAAGAAATAAATACCATCCATCTGAAAAAGTGACTACATCCAAAAAAAGATCAATTTTAAGATAATACCCACTTTGAGTTCACCATAAAATTCTATAAGATAGCCTCTGAGACACTGGTCTCACACTGAAAAGTAAAGAATAGAATCACCATTTTGAAAACTGAAAAAGTCATACAATGGAAAAGGCTGAATCACTCTCCCAAATTGAAAGACTGATAAAAATGAAGAGAAGCACATGATATTTACATAAATGCTAGACATAATAGAAAAAACACTTTACTGAACTGAAAATCTAAATTTGCAGGTCAACGGTATTGATCATACACCATGGGTGGTGTTTAAAATGAGATCAGCATTTAATCTATCTTGGTCAAGTAACATAATTTAAAAAATAAAGTTTCCTACAATGAGTTCTGCAGAAAGGATTGGGTTCTTTGGGGAGGAAGGATTATCAGAAAAAAAAAATTACATTGGCCTCCAAGGATTTCTAAAAAAACTTCAAAAATAACAATAAAAATAAAATGCTTAAAGTAATATATTTAAGATAATATAATAAATCTAAATAATAATAATAATGAAATACATCCACCAGAATTTGAAAACAAAAATCCTCGGGCCAAAAAAAAAAAGGCCATAAACACACACACACACACACACACACACACACACACGCAAAACAATAGATGAATCAAAACTAAGAGTTAAAGAATAAGTTATTTAACAAAAGATTAATAAACAAATGCCATTTTAATATAGAATTATTTAAGTGTCTTAAAATTGTTATAAAAATAATGAAACTTTAGGGAGTCAGGCGGTAGCGCAGTGGGTTAAGCACACATGGCACAAAGCACAAGGACCAGCTAAGGATCCCGGTTCGAGCCCCTGGCTCCCCACCTTCAGGGGCATCGCTTCACAGGTGGTGAAGCAGGTCTGTAGGTGTCTATCTTTCTCTCCCCCTCTCTGTCTTCTCCTCCTCTCTCCATTTCTCCAGTGTCCTATCCAACAATGACAACAACAATAAAACAACTAGGGCAACAAAAGGGAATAAATATTAAAATAAAATAAATAATGAAAATTTAATATTTTTTGAAAAATAAAATGTATAATACTAGACAGTATAAAGATAAAATTTCATGCAAAAAATCCCAGAATGTATAATAATAAAAGGACACTGGGATGATTAAAGAAATGTCTCAATTTGTGAGGAAAAACACATAAGGTTTTATTCATAATGTTGTTAACCACACTATTTTTTTAAACCTAGGAGAGAGCATGAATGTGATTATCTAGAACCACAAATTATATGGTCAAGTTTTTCATAGTTGTGGACATTGTAGAGGTCAGCACATTTGGAGTACAATATATAAATCTTGCCCTGGGAAAACTGCTTTTTGCTCATGAAATCTCTCTGACAGGTAAGTTATGCACTTGTCATTTTTAATGTAGGGATATCAACTAGGAAAGTTTGAATCAAGATGGTTGCTGTTCAAGTTAGTGGAAAGAAAAAACTTACGGTAAACACTACCTCTTCATCCTTATAGTGGGTCAGATCCATATACTGTTACTGAGTTCCAAACTAAACAACTTTTAATATTTTATTTGTTTGTTTATTGAATAGAGACCAATAGAAAAAGGGATTGAAATGTAGAGAGGAGAGGGCTTAGAAGAGAGAGAAAACAAGACACACATGCACTGTTCACTATTCACGAGGTTTCCCCCTGAAGGTGAGGAACAGGGGTTTGAATCCAGACCTTGTACATTGTAACATGTGCACTCAATCAAGTGTGCCACTACCAAGCCCCAGTGAACTTCATAATTTACACTTTGAAATATTTTCATGAGAAGATACACAACAAATTGATAGCCGTATCTCTTTGCCAAACCATGATTTGGATTAAGAAAGTCTTTACACTTGACAAGTAAAAATAATGTAAGTAGAAAAATATTTCTAGTGATCTTTTTCAAGATTTCTTTGAAGTTGAAATGAACTTAAAGCTTACAAACTGATGTGGCTTGTGCAAATGTTATGATAATTTATATTCCTTCTGCAGTTGACCTATTAAATGTCTAGCTTCAATTTGTACTTATCCAGAATTTTCTTACTAATCAAAACCCCACCATTATCATGTAGTGAAATTTTACTTAGATCTTAAGAGATCTTAAGAGTCCCAATGGCTCAAGAATGGGTAACAAGTAAAATTAGCTCAGATTAATGGAATTATAACCAGTATGTCCAAGATGAATGAAAGTCTAAGGCTCCATTCTTTTGCTTCTATGTCCACTAAGAAACATTCAGTGTAGTCTGCTACATAAGGGGTCTCTGCATGTGCTCTGTTTTATTTCTGTTTTTTTTAACATATTAATTTAAAAGTATGCATTAATTCTTCTTCTCCTTCTCCCTCTTCTTCTTCAATTAGGATATTGATTTATTGTGATTGATTAAGGGACCTCTCTGAGGCTCTCAGGAGTGCAGGGGCCACCACCTGTCCTGCAAACTGTGGTTGGGGATGTATTTGACTCCATAGCTAACTGGGATGAGGTGCTTTTCAGCCACCATGTCTTCAAATTCATCTGCATTAAACTTGGTGAAGCCCCAGTTCTTGGAGATTTTGGGATCCAGGGAACTTGAACTTGGCCCTGTGCAGGGTCTTGATCACATGCTCTTTGTTCTGCAGCTTGGTGTGGGTGGACAAGATGACCTGGCTTATGTGGACTCTTGCCACAGTGCCCTGGAGCTTCCCAAAGGCACCCCGCATCCCTGTCTGGAGCCTACGGTTGGTTAGGGATAGGAGGAAGTCAGGCATAATATGAATACAGAGCAAGAAGGACTGTCTCCAGGGCCCCTTAGGGCAGCCTGTACAAGCAACAGGTTGTATACACTACCCAGGAGGCTACTGTTTGCAGCCATTGCACTCTGGGGCACCATGGGAATGGCAGCACGGTAGGCTTAATTGGGTGCAGATATGTTTTGTTGTTGTTGTTGTTGTTTTTAATCAGCCATTTCACTTTAGACTGTCCTTCAACTTAGTAAGATGACAGAAATTGAATTTTGATTCAAAATCCAAAATATCTAATAAATCATTTTTCAATAATTCTGCTCTTTCTGCAATAGAGGTATCTATAGTATAAAGGGGAAAAATTTAGAAAAAGATGAAAACAAAGAAATATACAAATATAAAGTTAACTTTTTTACCACTACTAAATTGATACAATTTTAGAACCTAAAGAGGCAGACCTAAACTTTAGAAATATCAAATGGTCTACATTTATTGAAACTATACATTTCTTATATTCAAATACAGTTTCTCTCGAGGCCCAAAATAGTGTAACAGTCTTTTTTTGACACATTACAGCTCTTTCCCTATATATAATAAACTAAAAAGATAAACATATTTTCAAATCTTTTTTTATTTACCTTTTCCCATTAAGGACAATTAAATAAGGGAAACTTGATAATAGTGTAGTTGAAAGTCAAAATTATGTATAATAACTATACAGAAAAAAATAATGTTATTTTTAAAATTAGTATTTAATTTGATATTTTGATATTTCAGCAATGAACATATATTTTCCTAAGAACTCATTGATTATCACTGTGGTTACAACCTGCCTACCTAATGTGCCAGATTTTTGTGACCATTACTGGCCTTTTCTTCTTACAGTTTATAATGTCCATAATAACAACCATCAATAAATACAGTCTTACTCAAGCTCATGATTAATCATGCTTTACAATACAACTCTAAATGTTCTGGCCGTTAATATATTTATATAATTGTTTCTTTTTAAAAATATTTTATTTACTTGTTTTAATATGAAAGGGAGAGAAGAGCACTACTCAACTCTAGTTTATGGTGTTGCTAAGAGGATTAAACCTGGGAGCTCAGAGCCTCAGGCACGAAAATCTTTTGCATAACCTTTATATTCTCTCCACAGCCCCTGTCATTATTATTATTTCTTATTCTGAACACCAATCCATTTTGAAAAGGATCTTGAGTATCAGAGTAGGACCAAGTTCTTTCTATTATTGAAAGGATTATAAAAATGAAGAGGTAATAGTAAAGGGTTGAGTCAAGTCCAGTTACTGGACACAATAGTAGAAGATAAAAGTTGGTTGAATGGTTAGGAATAGTCTTCACCAAGTGTCTGTGACATTCCAAGCAATGCTAAGTGCCTAATAGGATTTTGACATTCAGCTTCCAACCCACTCCAGTCTACTACATTACTGTTGCCATTTTTCCGTTAAGGACCTAAATGTTTGCAGAAATTAGCATAGTTGCTAATTGACTGTACTGGTAAAATTTGAATTCAGATCCACTAGTTACTAAGTCACAGCTCTTTTGACTACAGTCTTGATACCTAAGTATATAATATGTATCACTGAAAGTTACCCAAACTGCATAATTTGGGATTGAAAAATTATAGTAACCTTGGTTACCAGTAAAGAATAACATAGTGATTTACATACAATTCAGCTGTTTCTTTTTTAAAGTGGAATCATTTCACATTAAATAATACAGGTTTATATTACACTGAAACTAGCATCAATATCACTTAAAAAAACTTTTTTCACTTTTTGGGAAAATAATGATTTGCAGGATAGTAGTAAGAGACTGAAAAAAATAATCTTTAACCAAAATCACAGAAGCTGAGAGTCTGAAGGGACTTCAAATTTATCTATTTTAATCAGATTTGGATATTTATGTCTTTCTAATTAGAATTTTGAACACTTTAAAATGAAGTTCAAAATCATCTTCTTTACTGAAAAAGAGAAAAATATGTACAGATGGTCAACATACATATGAAATAATACTCAAATTATCAGAAAAAAAACATAAATCAAGGCATAAATAAAAGTGAATGACTTTTGGGAAGGAGAGGAGGGGATGGGAATAGAGTATCACTGGGCCCTAGGGCATAACCTAGGACCTAGTTTGGGGGAGAATGTGTCCTGTAGATATCTATAGGAGGAGATGAGAGGTTGTATTTATGTCTCAAAATCTATACTATAAACCATTATCATCACCACTACCCCTAATAAAGTGAGAAAAAAAGAACATGGCATTTACCAGAAGTAAGGGATGAAGAAGGAGGACAAGTCACATAAGATAGTTCAATAGTTAATGTTATCATCACATTATTTGGTAATTGGGTTAACTTTGAAAAGTCCTTTTGCTATTGTTTGCTGTACAGTATCCAGTATCTTGTATATAGCTGTGCTATTGGATGCCTCTAATCTACTTGGTCTAGGCTTTTGAGAGAGTCCGCATATCAAATACACAGCCTATATATTAAAAAGATTCAGTTTGTCTTTTGAGAAACTTTGAGACATACAACTGATTTTTCCCCTCTCATATTAATTAACTACTGATTTATATGTCTACATTTTGCTAGGAGTGTACATAAACACCATTCCCACCACCAAAAGACTGTGACCCATCCCTCCCGCCCACTCCCACCCCCCACTGGCCCAGGAAGCTGCATGTCTACCCCTCACCACTGGGTTTTTACTTTGGTGCCCTACTTACAATTTGATCAGGTCCTGCTTTTAGTTTCCCTTTCAGATCTTCTTACTCAACTTCTGTTGATGAGTGGGATCATCCCATACTCATCTTTATCTTTCTGACTTAGTTCACTTAACATAATTCCTTCTAGCTCTGTCCAAGATGGGTCAGAGAAGGTGGGTTCATTGTTCTTGATAGCTGCATAGTATTCCATTGTGTATATATACCACAGCTTTCTTAGCCACTCATCTGTTGTTGGGCACCTGGGTTGCTTCCAGGTTTTAGCTATTATGAATTGTGCTGCTATGAACATAGGAGTACACACCTCTTTTTGGTTGGGTGTTAATGTGATGATAACATTAACTATAGATTGTCTTTTTGAACCCTAAGACAGCAGGAACCTCACATCTCCACTATAGAGACCCTACTTCCCCCAGTCCTGGAACCCTTGGATAGGGCCCACTTTCCCGTATGCATCTCCCAATCCAAACCAAATAATATTGCATCCGCCGATCACAACCTAACCAACGCAATGATTGCCACCTCAACATGCTTCACCTCAGACTGTGTCCAGAGACTACACGTGTGGAATGACAACCCTTCAGCTTCATTACTCGGGTTCCAGATGCCACCAGGATGCTGGCCAGGCTTCCCTGGACTGAAGACCCCACCAATGTGTCCTGGAGCTCAGCTTCCCCAGAGACACACCTTACTAGGGAAAGAGAGAGGCAGACTGGGAGTATGGACCGACCAGTCAACGCCCATGTTCAGCGGGGAAGCAATTACAGAAGCCAGACCTTCTACCTTCTGCAACCCTCAATGACCCTGGGTCCATGCTCCCAGAGGGCTAGAGAATGGGAAAGCTATCATGGGAGGGGGTGGGTTATGGAGATTGGGTGGTGGGAATTGTGTGGAGTTGTACCCCTCCTACCTTATGTTTTTGTTCATTAATCCTTTCTTAAATAAAAAATTT